>NC_064813.1:7764169-7821424 GCF_023721935.1 Panthera uncia | reverse complement strand
CATGCAGACACATCTGTTTCTTACAAAAACCATGCAACTGGAGAGAAAAATTGCTTAAAAACTGATTTTTTTAAGATTTGATACACCAAGAATAAACAGCATTTTGAAAGTTGCATGTTTTACAAATAGGGTGACACATTCTGTGAACAACATAATTGGTAGGGTAGGTCACAGGAATAGTTTATTAAAAGGTAGTCATTAATAATGCAAAATATCTCAGAATAGGTTAATCCATAATTTAGGCTCAATGTAAAGTACAATAAACACAGTTAAGGATTTTCATGATGCTCTCTAGAGGGGTTGGTAATATAGACTGTAAATGTCATTAATAAAAATTCCTGCCAAAAGGCTGAATTTTAAAAATTCAGAAGATATTTATAAGGGTTATGGAACTTTTAAAGATGATAAAAGAAATTGAAACACATGCTTTCTGCTAAAGATAGAGGTAGAGAAATAGAAGAGGAACACCACGGGTGTTCTGTTCTCTGCTCACCAATTTCCTGAGGGCACTTAATTCCTCCCATCTGGAAAAAAAGTCCCGGTTGGAAAAAGCCTCTTTGAACTCTTCAGATGAAAGAGAGTCTGAAATGACCGTGACTAACAGTTTTAGTGATCTAATTTACTTTTCCCCCTTTTCACGTCTGTTCCTTCTGGGCAGCCATTTTCTGTACTTTTCCCAAGACCACATGACCATGCAAAAGATATCAGGTCATTAATATGCTTCAAATACTTACCTTGACCTTGAAAGCAATTAACATGCCCTAAGGGAAGATGAGTCTGATCAGGTTCATTATAGCTCTGCAAGGACTAAGTCTATGATTCTCAACCAACACAGTACAGGGCATAAGATTCATGCAATAGACACTTAACCCAGTAAAAGAGGAAGCACACTGGGTAGAATGTTCCTAAGTCTCTCAGGAACCTGAGAGACAACTTTCAAATGAAACAGTATTTCTCTTTTCCAAATCAAGCTGTGTTCATATTGACCTATTTAGCATTCCTTTGGACTACTCTTGACATTGCTGTTAGTATTATTTTGCATTCCCAGTTTTGATATCCAGTGTTGCTCCGAATAACTAAAGAATGTAAGGCAGTCTGCAAACAGGGAAAAACCATCAGTACAGTGTGAGACTCTACAGGCACAGTCAACAGGCTTTAATGACAAGCCACAGAAGCACACACTGTGCCCGAAGCAAATAGTGAATTCTTCCCCAAGAGCTAGGTTTTTAGGGGAAGGGAGGAAATGCACGGAAGGTATAAATGACAAGAGAGAGGAAACTGTGGAGACAATGTGTTGTTTTAAAGCCAAAATTCTCCATTTTAATTGTAGTGTCAACTAATTTTCATTATTCTCTTCCTTTGTTCATAGATGAGAGTCCAGACCAGCACCACTGTTAGGGTGAGTACATTTTATAAACTCCCAGTGCAGTCAGATTTGGGGCTGAGGGCATGGATCCTCAATAACTAATCACAAGCTCTATGCAGTGCCAAGTAGGCCCTAAGAAGATGTTTTCGTATTGTATGTCTATTGACTAGGACCAAAACTAGACCTTGAGCAACAGCAGAGGACCCTCACCTTGCTTCCTGAAGTTAAATTTATTTCAGAGAAGTGTTCAGAGACATCAGTCCCTGGAAGCTTCCATTTAAAAGCCTCACCAAAGTTTTTCCGGGCAGCTGCTATTGAGGAATGTAAAACCTGGACACAATCCAAGCTGTGAGAACAACAGGGAAATGGCCAAGGGATATAATTTGAAAATATTGTATTGGAAACTCGAAAATAGCATTGAAAACTTTAGTGCAACTTATAATTTATTTAATCCATATCTCTAAGTGGAAAGTGACCTTGTGGCGGTTGTAAAGCTATGATGAGCTGGTTTCAGAGTCGCACGATGGCTTTATGAGAGATGGGGACATGTCTGCCTTTCACCCTGCTTATAAGCACTGAATGCCCTGAACTACACAGGATGGAGCCATGCCGCCTGGCAGAGAAGCCTTTGCTTCTTAAGCTGAAACAGCTGTTGGAATCCCTAACGCACGTCTGGAAAGCAGGCAGCAGTGTCCAGCACAAGTAGGCACTCATAAGTGGGAGCTGTTGTGCTGGCTTTGTCCTGTGTCTTTGACATGACAGATCCCACCTGTGCCAACTTGGTGACTTTAGGCAACACAAGACAAACTCATTGGACTCAACTTAGTTATTGACCAGATGATCACTAAGCTCTTTTCTGGCTAAAAATTGTATGCATGGGGACAGGATCAGAGAACTGGCTTAACTTGGGCTCCCCATGTCCCCATGAAAAGGTGTTCTCACGAAAGTAAAGAGTGCTCACAGATGCCTGCTCTGTGGGTGGCTCTGTGCATCCAGGGAGCTGCAACAGGCATGAGCTCACCATTCTCGCGCTGATGGTGCTGGAAAACTCAAGAGTCAAGTATGAAAGATGAGAGCCTCTCTTCCAGACATCAAAGCAGAGATGTTGCAAGGTTCCCCTGCAAATACTGGGGCAAAGTGAGGCTTAAAATGGAACTAACATACTCTTTAGTAACCATCACCAAGTGATAGAATAAAACATATTATGTCCTCCTCCCCCAATTCTGTGTTTTTCTACCAGGACACCTCCTGGATCACAGGATGTGATTACCTCTCACAGCTGAAAAGAATTGTTGCCACTACAGAAAGGACCATCATTGTCTGGGATTATAAAGCTCAAGGCAGTGGCCAGGTACTGTGCCCAGAAAAATACTCCTGGTACTGAGGTTGTCTTTTCCATCCTGGTAGGATATGAGCTATCCACTTCCTCTACTGAATGTCAGTTTCCTCATACATAAAATGAGGCAGTTTAACTAATCAAGTTCATCATTAAACAAGTTCAGCATTAATATTCTGTGAGTCTAATTAAAAAGGAACATTCTTTTCATTTAGTGCGTATTTAATTTGGTGAACAAAATAAATAATTTTGTCTTCTTTTGTTTTTAAGAGAGAGAGAGAAGCTGATTCCTTTCTTCTTTATACCCTTCTCTGAATTCAAGTATTAGCTTTTTGATTATGCTCGTGTTATCAGGTTCATAGCCCTTCTTTCCAGTGCAGCTTCATTTGGTAAGAAAATTACTAAAAATGAAGTGACCAATTCTGGTAAAACATCTAAGGGGGAAGATGTCAATATGATCCCTTTAGTGCACTGAAAGGTTACCATTTAAGCAGTTTGCAATATTTATTGAGCATTTGCAGACATATAGAAGTAATGAACACATTCCCTGCACTCAAACAAAACTCAGTCTTGAAGGATCTCATGAAAAAACATAATATGTAATACAATGGTGCAACAAATTATGCATTTAAAAAAAAAACAAAAAAACATAACGGCCATAAGAGTTTGGGGAGAGGCAAGATTGTAAAAAATGCCCTCAGGAAGCAGGATCCTTTGAAGGATAAGGAGGATTAAGAAATAATTAGCCTTCCTCTGTGCCTTACTTGTCCCTAGGCTCAGTGGAAAACTAAACTTCTCATTCTTGTCCCCATAACCAGCTAGTGATGCCAGGATGACTTTAAAGAAGATAGGTTCTTGCTTCATGTACTTTATTATGTGATGTGTTAGGTCTCATGTTCTGCAGTTTGATTGCAACGTCTTCTCTGTCCAGTTCTGTCCAGTTTTCACTCCTGTTTTCCACCTCATAGAAGCTTCCAGATCCTTGAGAGCATCTTCTTCCACTCTCTGTCCCCTTGCCTCCTTCTCTGCCTTCTTGTCTGCACCACCTGGATGGAGCATCTGGGCTAAAGCCATCCCCACCCTCCATTTTCCTAAATCCTTTGAAACTCTAGTCCTGATAGATGTGACAGCCTTTCTCTGCTTCTTCAAGGTGGCTAATACCTCCTGGAGAAAAATACGAAGTCACACTGTTTGGCATCACTACAATTCAGGGTCCGCAGACTCATCTGAAGACTCACTGGCTTCTGTCAACCTCTTTCTTGCCCTTGTAAATCACTTTCCCATCCCTGTCAATATTCCAAAGGCCATTATTGTCCTCAAGCTCTGTCCCTTTCAGCAGATGGACTTGCCCCTATTTTCCTGAGGAATCTGAGTCTATGAGACTTAACCTCTTGTAAATTCTAGCTCTCCCACCTACAGCTTTAATGAGGACATTCTACTACCTTTCTTTCTTCCTTCCTCTCTCTGGGGGCAAATATCCCATCCCCTCCACCCTCGTCCAGGACAAGGCTCTTTCCTTTCTATCTTTTTGACATTCAATTCTCCTTCTAAACCATTCCTTTCAACCACCTCTGAATCTTTCTGTCAACCAGTTCATATCCCAGATCACAGGTCACCTTCCCTGACTATGGGACCTACAGTGGCTTCTCCAGTCACTATCACAGCACCCTGCTTTATTTCCTCAGTGCACTGCCCATGATCTTAAGTGATCTGCTTCTTTATACCTGTATTCCTGCACTAGAATGGTAGCTCCACAGAGTCAGAAACTTGTCTTGTTCATCCCCACATGGCCCATGCCTACAATAGCTCTTGGCACATTGTAGTAGCTCAATAAATATTTGTTGACTGACTGAATGAAGCTCTAAATATATTCAAGTCTCACACATTCTAAATAAAATAAAACAAAACAGATGTTTTAATAGTTTTTTTCCCTCTCTCTTAGGTAGAGAGTGAATTCTGAGAGAGCACTCGATATATAGCCCAGTGAACCCAATCCAATAGCCCAGAGTCAGCTTGATAAATGCTTGCTGACTATTTCTGGATGAACTTGGCTGTTAGGATATGTTTTTCCTGATAACTCCTTGTAAAATAATCGGGGTGTTAATACTTGATTTTCCTATTTACCATCCAGTTTTATGTCCCTGGTCTTGTAACACCTCAACCTTGTTACTTCCCATAAATTTGCCGTACAAATTCAAGAGAGGGACAGGCCCAGTAACACCACAGAAAATCTCATTACATATTGAGTCAAAGGCGCCTCACCCTTTTCCCTACAAACCCCCCAAAAGCACAGTGATGGGGTCATGGTGAATGGTCATTAACTTTTACTTGGTTAACTTTGGACATTTTTTTTTTCAACATTTTTTATTTATTTTTGGGACAGAGAGAGACAGAGCATGAACGGGGGAGGGACAGAGAGAGAGGGAGACACAGAATCGGAAACAGGCTCCAGGCTCCGAGCCATCAGCCCAGAGCCCGACGCGGGGCTCGAACTCACGGACCGCGAGATCGTGACCTGGCTGAAGTCGGACGCTCAACCGACTGCGCCACCCAGGCGCCCCTGGACATTTTTTTTTTCAAGTTTCTTGAACACCGTGGGAGTATCTAAAATGAGAGACACCAGAAAGTAAAACTTGTATCAAATAATAGGGCAATAGCTAATATGTGGATAGTAGAGCAATGTAATAACTTATTAAAAGCATTCTTCTGTTCCTAGGAAAACTATTTTGTCATAAAGCCTGTGGATCACTGCCTCCTTTGTGTGTGCGTAGTGTCTCTGCCCGACCAGGTCTGCCGAGATGACATCCTCTTGGGGGATGATGGTGGTTTCGTAAACAAATTCACAGTAAATAGTGATGACTTTGGACTGAAGCAGGCAAAAGCCAAAAAAAAATTACAAAACCAAGTCTTAGACTCAAAGAACTTTAAAAGGTAAGGGTAGTACATGGGCAGCTCAATTGTTTTAATATAGACTGTGTTCAAGTATTTATATAGTGAGCACAATGTGCTAGACCTACCGTGGTAGAGATCTAAAATGCCAAGCTGAACAAGAAATGCCTCTTACGTCAAAGAACTTGCAGTGTAATCGGGAAGAGAAACGAGAAAATTAGCCCCTGAAATTTCAATTAACAATAAAACCTATAGGTAATTGAATAAACGAAAGAGTTAAGTGAAAAAATTAAATCATAAAAGACATATATGACTGTTTACTAGCACTTGAATGAAGAAGAGTATAAACATGAAAGCAGTGAATGTAAAATTCGAAGAAAAAATTGGATATTTGACAAAATCAAAATTTCTGGACATCAAGAGATAACATTTTAAAATAAGCTAGCATAAATATTTATAAATCAATATGACAAATAATGGGTTAATACTCTTTAATAGATGTTGGAGTTTTATTAAAAAACAATAATTCCCTGAGAAAAATGGTCAAAGACTATGACCAGATAATTCACACACAGGCACTCACAGTACAAATACTCAATAAACATTTCAAAATGGTCATCAGGCAAAAATACTAACAATTATGTCCAAGTGATGAGATTATAGGTGATTTTTATTGTCTTTATAATTGTGTTGTCTTCGAAGTTTTTAGAGTAAAGCATATATTACTTTTATTAGCAGAGAAACAAATTTTGTATTAAATATATCCTCTCTCTTAATCAAAAAAGTACAACTTAAAATAAGATACAATTTCTCACTTATAAAATTGGAAGAGATTAAAAATGGGGGAGATTTTATGGATGGGCATTCTCCCACACTATTGTGGTAGAAAGTATGAGTTAGATCCCTTTCTGGAGGGAAACTTGAGCACACACATCAAGTGTCTGCATAAACCTTTACACATTAGGACCCAGGATGTACATGTGTTTAAAAATAAAAGTATGGTTATCACAGCATTATTCCCAACAGTAAAGTATCTAGTGTCCAACAATGGAGGAATGATTAACTTAAATGATTAAGTCAGTTCAATACTGTATAAATGTGTAAAAACTCTAATACAGTTTCTACAAGTATATATTTACATATTTTATAAATATGTACATAGAAATACAATACATTTATATGTAAAATATATTTTTTGTCAGACCCCTGTTTTTTGTCAGATATTTAAAGTATCAAGAGCATTCAGTAAATCATAGTATAATCATAGTAGGGAATGCCATGCACTCCCATTAAATAATGTTTTGAAAAATATTTAATAACATGGAAAATGTAAAGAATATAATATTAGGTAAAAAAATTAATTTTTCTATGTACATATGAATTCAGTTTTATAAAAAAATACATAGATGTGTTGTCTATGTCTGTATATTTCTATTTAGGAAAATATTGAATGTAAATATCTCAGTATATTAATAATGATTCTCTGTGGGACTTTGAAGAGGTGATTTTTATTTTCCTCTTTATGTTTTTCTACTTTCTAAATATGCAATGAAAATTTTTCTTTTCTTTTTTTGAGAGAGAAAGAGGGCACAAGTTAGTGATGGGCAGAGAGAGAGAGAGACAGTGAGAGAGAAGTGGGGCTTACCTGGAGCGGGACTCAAGCTCACCTATGTGGAACTCAAACTCAGGATCTGTGAGGTCATGACCTGAGCCAAAGTCAGATGCTTAGCAACTGAGCCACCCAGGCACCCACAAAATTTTCTTTTAGAATAAGAAAAAAAATACTTTTAAAAATACAGGATTATATTTTGTCGTTAATGTAACAAATATTTTATCCCAGAGTTAGAATATGCAATTTAAATCTCAAACTATTACAATTAGCCAATTTCTAAAAAGAAAAGAAAAGAAAAGAAAACAATTAGCCAATTTCTGAAATCCTGATAATGACATAATAATTAACTATCTGGCTCCATTTTCCATTCTTCATATTACTTAGTTGCACCAAAGTATTAGAATCTGATGGGGGATTCCTAATATGTGATGTGCTACTGTATACACTATCAAGAATTTCATTCCACGAGAAAGTCGGGATAGAAGGAACATACTTAAACATCAATAAAAGCCATTTATGAAAAGCCCACAGCTAACATCATCTTCAATGGGGAAAAACTGAGAGCTTTCCCCCTGAGATCAGGAATGTGACAAGGATGTCCACTCTCCCCGCTGTTGTTTAACGTAGTGTTGGAAGTGCTAAATCAGACAACAAAAGGAAATCAACGGCATCAAAATTGGCGAAGATGAAGTCAAGCTTTCACTTTTTGCAGATGACATGATAATATACATGGAAAATCCGATAGACTCCACCAAAAGTCTGCTAGAACTGATACATGAATTCAGCAAAGTCTCAGCATACAAAATCAATGTACAGAAATCAGTTGTATTCTTATACACTAATAATGAAGCAACAGAAAGACAAATAAAGAAACTGATCCCATTCACAATTGCACCAAGAAGCATAAAATACCTAGGAATAAATCTAACCAAAGATGTACAAGATCTGTATGCTGAAAACTATAGAAAGCTTATGAAGGAAATTGAAGAAGATATAAAGAAATGGAAAAACATTCCGTGCTCATGCGTTGGAAGAATAAATATTGTTAAAATGTCAATACTACCCAAAGCTATCTACACATTCAATGCAATCCCAATCAAAATTGCACCAGCATTCTTCTTGAAGCTAGAACAAGCGATCCTAAAATTCGTATGGAACCACAAAAGGCCCCGAATAGCCAAAGTAATTTTGAAGAAGACCAAAGCAGGAGGCATCACAATCCCAGACTTTAGCCTCTACTACAAAGCTGTAATCAAGACAGCATGGTATTGGCACAAAAACAGACACATAAACCAATGGAATAGAATAGAAACCCCAGAACTAGGAACCACAAAAGTATGGCCAACTAATCTTTGACAAAGCAGGAAAGAATATTCAATGGAAAAAAGACAGTCTCTTTAACAAATGATGCTGGGAGAACTGGACAGCAACATGCAGAAGAATGAAACTAGAACACTCTCTCACACCATTCACAAAAATAAACTCAAAATGGATAAAGGACCTGAATGTGAGACAGGAAACCATCAAAACCCTAGAGGAGAAAGCAGGAAAAGACCTCTCTGACCTCAGCCACAGCAATTTCTTACATGGCACATCCCCAAAGGCAAGGGAATTAAAAGCAAAAATGAACTATTGGGACCTCATCAAGATAAAAAGCTTCTGTACAGCAAAGGAAACAATCAACAAAACTAAAAGGCAACCAACGGAATGGGAAAAGATATTTGCAAATGACATATCGGACAAAGGGCTAGTATCCAAAATCTATAAAGAGCTCACCAACCTCCACACCCAAAAAAACAAATAATCCAGTGAAGAAATGGGCAGAAAACATGAATAGACACTTCTCTAAAGAAGATGGCCAACAGGCACATGAAAAGATGCTCAACGTCACTCCTCATCAGGGAAATACAAATCAAAACCACACTCAGATATCACCTCACGCCAGTCAGAGTGGCCAAAATGAACAAATCAGGAGACTATAGATGCTGGTGAAGATGTGGAGAAACAGAAACCCTCTTGCAGTGTTGGTGGGAATGCAAACTGGTGCAGCCACTCTGGAAAACAGTGTGGAGGTTGCTCAAAAGATTAAAAATAGACCTACCCTATGACCCAGCAGTAGCACTGCTAGGAATTTACCCAAGGGATACAGGAGTGCTGATGCATAGGGGCACTTGTACCCCAATGTTTATAGCAGCACTCTCAACAATAGCCAAATTGTGGAAAGAGCCTAAATGTCCATCAACTGATGAGTGGATAAAGAAATTGTGGTTTATATACCCAATGGAGTACTACATGGCAATGAGAAAGAATGAAATATGGCCCTTTGTAGCAATGTGGATGGAACTGGAGAGTGTGATGCTAAGTGAAATAAGCCATACAGAGAAAGACAGATACCATATGTGTTCACTCTTACGTGGAGCCTGAGAAACTTAACAGGAACCCATGGGGGAGGGGAAGGAAAAATAAAAGAGGTTAGAGTGGGAGAGAGCCAAAGCATAAGAGACTGTTAAAAACTGAGAACAAACTGAGGGTTGATGGGGGGTGGGAGGGAGGGAAGTGTAGGTGATGGGCATTGAAGAGGGCGTCTTTTGGGATGAGCACTGGGTGTTGTATGGAAACCAATTTGACAATAAATTTCATATATTAAAAAAAAGAATTTCATTCCAATTATAATAGGTTCTTGGAGTAGAAGCTGAGACATAAATTTTCTTTCTCTGAGATGTGTGTCACCTGTCAGAAAACTACATGGCCTCTTTTACATTCCTGTTTCCATTAGCTGAATGTTAGAAATTTGAGGAATCTGGGTACAGTTAAATAAATGATAATTCACATTGGTTCTTTTGGGTGATCATTTACATGTAGATGATTTACTCATGTAGATGATCATAATGTACGTTATTTAAATTATTAAGACTGACACGTATAGATAAGCTGAGTGTTGAGGCATATTCTTACACCAAACAGATTCTTAAACCCAACAGAATGAAAAGGATTGAGGCCAAAAGGGTAATTAAATTCTGGAGCCATCATAATGTTTTCCTGCAGTTGATATCCACATAATACATTTATATCAGATGGGTGGGGGTGGTGGTGGTGTGGATAGGAAATTCTGGTATGCAAAATGTTGTGCAAATTAAAGAAAAAAGTAGCCAGCACCCAGAGTCCAAAATTAAATGCAATCCAGTATGGAAAAAAGAAAGCTCTCTATTCTGTTTAATCTCATATTGTCAAACATCCCTGCCTTGAGTTATAAACACATCCATTCCTCAACTAGAATCTAAGGAGCTTGGGAACAAGGATTTTGCCTTAGTCATCCTTATGTCCTTTTGACTGGGATACAGTAAGTGCTCAATAAGTGTTCATGAATGAGGAAACAAGTACACTGTAATATTTGAGTAAAGATAACACCAGGAAGATGGCTTCTTCCAGTTGAGGTAAGAATTTTGTCATAAAAATTTTGGCCCGTAATGCTAAGCCTCTCCCTGAAGTGTCCGGTGAACTGATGAGCAACACTTTGGCAAGGCTGTCGCAGCTTCAGCTTCACCAGTGACTGGGACTCCAAATTTCTCAGTTTTCCAGTTCTGAAAGTGTTCATGGAAAATATGAAAGTGCATTGACTCACCTAAAACAATATGAAACACAGTCCTTTTGGATGACCAGAATTTATCAGTAAAGTAAGGATAATAGTGCCCATATTGAACAAGGATTCTTCTAGAGTATTCCTTTAATTCTGAATCTACAGCTCAAAATTTGATGATAAACTTTTATTTTTCCTTTAAATACGCCATATGATAAATATTTAGTTAAACAGTTAAAAGTGGTATAATGCATAGGATGGTCTTATACTTGCAGGCTTTACCACAGTTCAGAGTTTTGACTTGGTTAAAATCAAAATGAAATGCTTAATAGAAACTCAACATAATGTCTCTGTGTGTCTAACATAACACCTCCTTTTTTTTCTTTTAATTCCCAGTGTTAAAAGGAAGCTGCATAATGACTGGGTTATGAAAATTAGATACATTGCAGCCCTAAGTTGCTTTGGGTCCTGCTCCTTAGACAGTGTTCATTCATTGGTTTTGGAATCCTTGAAGAGACTTGAGGATAATTTGTAAGTACAATAGTTTGTATACATGAACATTCTGTGACTTTCAGACCTTTTACAAGTAATAAGCCCATGATAGCATGGAGCTTTTTTAGAAAACATCAGATCTTAATGATTTCATTTGTTTCACAAGATTAGATTTTTAAGAGGAAATTGAAATCACTCATGCAAATCTGAATATGATGTGTCCTTCTCACAACAATTTTGCTCATTTGTTGTTTATTGACACAATGTATTGGAATAAATCAATGCAGGTATATCTATATTTTCCCAGTATAGTTCGGTGGGTAAAACTTTACACTGTGAGGGGCACCTGGGTGGCTCAGGTTTAGCATCCGACTTCAGCTCAGGTCATGATCTCACAGTCCATGATTTCGAGCCCCACGTTGGGCTCTCTGCTGACAGCTCAGAGCCTGGAGCCTGCTTAGGATTCTGTGTCTCCCTCTCTCTCTGCCCCTCCCCCACTCACACTCTGTCTCTTTCATCCTCAAAAATAAATAAACATTTAAAAAAATTTTTTAAGCCTTTACACTTTGAAAATCATTCTTACAGGTCGATTGGCTAGCCTGTGAATATCTATAGCACAAACATCATGTTCCATGTGTAATAAATACATGAAATGGCTTTCTTATAGACAGGTGAATTTGAATAGTATCTAGCTTTATTTTTTATCTCGTTAAATATTCATTAATAACTATTAATATGTAATAACATTATAACTATATAGTACCTATATGGGTTTTTTAGGTTTGTTTATTTATTGTGAGAGAGAACGTACATGCAAGTGGGGGAGGAGCAAAGAGAGAGGGAGGGAGGGACTCCCCGGCGGGCTCCACAATGTCAGCGAGGAGCCTGACCCAGGACTTGATCTCAGGAACCATGAGGTCATGACCTGAGCCAAAATCGAGAGTCACACATTTAACCAACTGAGCCACCCAGGTGCCCCACTATACTACTTATGTGTTAATTACATTAATATATGCTAACTGTAAAGCAGACACTATATTTTAATTTTCAGTTTTAAAATGCATTGAGTTATATGCTACAACACGGATAAACCTCAAAAACATTATGCTAAGTGACAGAAGCCAGACACAAAAGACTGCATTTTGAATGATTCCATTTATATCAAATGTCCAGAAAAAGCAAATTTATAGAGACAGGAAGTAGATCAGTGGATGCCAAGAAGTGGCAGTGAAAGCAGGGATCCCAAGTGGGCACAAGGAATATTTTTGGAGTATTGAAAATGTTCTAAAACTTATTTTGGTGATTGTTATACAGCTGTATAAATTCACTAAAAACAATTGAACCTACACATGGGTGAATTTTATGTTATATAAGGTATACTTTAACAAAACTGTCTTTAAAAATACATAGACACTTCTAGCTTCCAGTCTGGCACATAAAAAGTTTGGAAGTCATCACTCAGCCCTAACAACAGGTAAAATAAGTAAGTAAGTAAATAAATAAAGAAATAAATAAACCAGAAAATCAACAATTCTTCTTAAATCCATCAAAGAAGTGAAGTCACAGATCAAACTGCTTCCCCCAAATTTAGAGAGACAAGCAGGTATTTACTAAGAATCACAACTTACCAGAGCAGAAATCCACAAGCAGATACCTCTAGGAAACCAACATACTGTGATAGGAAAACATAAATCCCTGGGGGCTCAACATAGACAAGTCTAAGAGTTAAAAACTCCAGGGACCCAGTTATAGGGGTTCCCATACTTTTGTGCATTTTATTTCTGGGGCCAGTTTCTCACAGTGAATATTGGACAAAAATCCTCTCCTGCTTCTGGCAAGGGAAGAGGAAAATGCACCACATTCTGTTCTTTTTAACAAGTTCCCTTCAGCAAAACTACCGTATCAGAGCCTAAACTATTGAGGTTTTATCAGAGAAACTGATAGATATCAGAGAAATGATCTGATCAGGGAGATCAGAAGGGAGAAGGGAAATATACACCTCTAGCTTACTCTAGCTTTCCACAATGGAGAAGGGACATACCCAAACCTAGCCCACTCCAGCCATCCTGACCTACCTAAGGGGGAGGAGGGCTGCAGAACATTTGTGAAGTCTGCAGTTTAGAGGACAGTCTTACTAAAAGACTGAAATCTAATCAAAGGACTGTAGACCACTTCCCTTTCACCCCACCCACCTTACAGCCACATTACTAAAGGATTATTTGCAGCAATTCCTTTTTTTTACACAATACATTCAGTCCTACTATCAAGAAAAAAAAATTACAAGGCATACTAAAATGCAAAAACACAGTTTTAAGAGATAGAGCAAGCATCAAACCAAACTCAGATATAGGTGGGATGTTGGAATCAGCAGACCAGGAATGTAAAATAACTATGAGTAATATGTTAAGGGCTCTCATGGATAAAGTGGACACCATGCAAAAAAAAGATTGGGAATGTAAACAGAGAGATAGAAATTTTAATAAAGAGTCAAAAAAAGGGGTGCCTGGGTGGCTCAGTTGCTTAAGCGTCTGACTTCAGCCTAGGTCATGATCTCCTGGTTCGTGGGATCAGGCCCCACATCAGGCTTCGTGCTGACAGCTCAGAGCCTGGAGCCTGCCGCAGAATGGGTCTCCCTCTCTCTGTGCCCCTCCCCCGCTCTCACTATGTCTCTTTCTCTCTCAAAAATAAACATTAAAATTTTTTAAAAAAATAAAAAAGAAATGCTAGAAATTAAAAACACTGTAATAGAAATAAAGAATGCCTTTGACTGGAACAGTAGACTGACTACTTAAGGAAAGAATCTCTGAACTTGAGAATATGTCAATAGACACTTCAAAAATGATAAAACAAGGGACATCTGGGTGGCTTAGTCGGTTAAGTGTCTGACTTCAGCTCAGGTCATGATCTTGCAGCTCACAAGTTCAAGCCCTGCGTTGGGCTCTGTGCTGACAACTCAGAGCCTGGAGCCTGCTTCAGATTCTCTGTCTCCCTCTCTGTCTGCCCCTCCCTCACTCTCTCTCTCTCTCTCAAAACTGAATGAAAACGTTTTTAAAAATTAACAAATGGTAAAACAAGGATAAGAGGTCTGAAAAAAAAAAAAAGGAATAGAATATCCAAGAACTGTGGAACAACTACAAGAGTTGTAGCATATGCATAATGGGAATTCTAGGGAAATGAAGAGAAAAATGAAAAGAAGAAATATTTGAAGGAATGACTGAGAATTTCCCCAAATTAATGTCAGATACCAAACCACATATATAATAAGCTCAGAGAACACCAAGCATGATAAATGCCAAAATAGCAACAACAACAACAAAAACACTGAGGCATATCATATTCAAACTCTAGAAAATCAAAGATAAAAATTTTTGAAAGAAATCAGATGGAAAAAAGCACCTCACCTTTAGAGGAGGAAAGGTAAGACTTACATCCAACTTCTCCTCAAAAAAACCATGCAGGCAAGATGAAAGTGCAGTAAAATATCTGAAGAGTTGAAACAAAAATATACCAACGCAGAATTATTTTTTCTGCAAAAGTATCCTTTCAAAGTGAAAGATAAATAAAAACATTTTCAGACAAACAAAAATTGAGTGAATTTGTTGCCAATGGACCTGACTTGCAAGAAATGTAAAAAGAAGTTCTTCAGAGATGAGAAAAATAATGTATGTAAGAAATCAAGACCTACATAAAGAAAGGAAGATCATTACAGAAGGAATAAGTGAAGGTAAGAATAAAAACATTTATTTCCTTACTCTTAATTTATCTAACAGATAACAGTTTGTTCACAACAATGGCAACAATGTATTGAGATATATACAAATATATATGATCAAGGTATATATAACAGCACTGACAGGAAAATTTATAGTATTAGATACATATATTAGAAAAGAAAGATCTAAAACTAATACTCTAAGTTTCCCTTAGGAAACTAGACAAAAATAGAAACTGTCCAAAGTAAGCAGAGAAAAAAAAAATAAAAATTACAACTGAAATCAATAAAATTAAAAACAGGAAATCAATAGAGAAAGTCAATAAAACCAAAACCTGGTTTTTTGAAAAGATCAATAAAATTGATAAGCCTCTAGCCAGGATAACTAAGAAAAGAGAAGACACAAATTGCTACTATCAGAAGTAAAGAAAGTAACACGACTACAGATCCTATAGACATTAAAAAATAAAGGAATATTATGACCAACTCTATGCCCACAAATTTGATAATCTAGATAAAAATGGACCAATTCCTTGAAAGATATAATCTGTCAAAACTCACACCAGAAGGTAAATAATCTGAATAGGCCTATAATTTGTTAATGAAAATGAATTAATAATAAAACATTCTAAAAGAAAAAGCATCAGGCCCATGTGGGTTTAATGGTGAATTCTACTGTACTTTTAAGGAAGAAATTATACCAATTCTCTACAATCTCCTCCAGATAATAGAAGCAGAGAAATACTTTCAGACTTGTTCAGTGAGGCCAGTTGTACCCTAATACCAAAACCAGACACAGGCATTACAAAGAAAACTACAGACCAGTGTCTCCCAGGAGTATAGATGCAAAAATCCTTGACAAAATATTAGCAAATTGAACTTAATAAGATATAAAAAGAAATATACACCATGACCAGGTATGCAAGGCTGGTTCAACATTTGAAAATTATTTAATATATCCATCATATCAACAGGCTAAGAAGAAAAATCAATTATCACATCAATAGATACAAAAAAGCATTTGAAAAAAATCTATTCATGTAAAAACTCTAAATCAAGACACAGACCTTGTATTTCTCTCTCTCTCTCTGTCTCTCTCTCTCTCTCTCTCTCACACACACACACACACACACATCTCAAAATGGACCAAAGATGTAAATATAAAACCCAAAACTATAAAACTCCTAGATGAAAATCTAAATAATCTTAGTTTTGGCTGTGACTTTGTAGATTCAACACCAAAGGCATAATCCATGAAAGGAATGAATGATAAGCTGGGCTTCATTAAAATTAAAAACTTATGCTCTTCAAAAGACACTGTCAAGAGAACAAAAAGACAAACCATAGACTGGGAGAAAATATTTGCAAAAGGCATATCTGATAAAGGACTCTTAGACCAAGAACTCTTAAAACTCAAGAATAAGAAAACAAACAAATTTTAAAAATGGGCAAAAGATCTAGACAGACACTTCACCAAAGGAGGTATACAGATGGAAATAAGCACATGAAAAGATGTTCCACATTATATGTCATTAGAAAAATGCAAATTGAAGCCACAATGAATATGGCAAATCCACAGCTAATACCATACTCAGTAAAAGCTCAAAGTTTTTCCTCTAAGATCAGGAACAAAGATGCCCACTTTTGCATCTTCAACATAGTATTTGAAATCCTAGCCAGAGAAAGAAACAAGAAAAAGAAATGCCTTTTAGGCATTCAAATTGGAGAGAAAGTAAAACTGTCACTATTTCCAGATGACATGATATTATATATAGAAAGTCCTAAAGACTCCACCAAAGAGCTGTTAGAACTAATAAATTAATTCAGTAAACTATGGGATACAAAATCAATATACAAAAATCAGATGTGTTTTTATAAAATAATAATTAACTATTGGAAAGAGTAATAAGAAAATAATCCCATTTACAATTGAATCAAAAACAATGCAATACCTATGAATAAATTTAACCAAGGAGATGAAAGATTGAATGCTGTAAGACATTAATGAAAGAAATTAAAGAAGATACAGATAAATGGAAAGATATTCCATGCTCATGGATTGGAAGAATATCATCACAATACCCATACTACCCATAGCAATCTGCAGGTTCAACGTAATCCATATCAAAATTCCAGTGGCATTTTTCCCCACAGAAATAGAGCAAGCATTCCAATATTTGTGTGGGACCTCAAAAGGCCCCAAGTAGGTGAATCAATCTTGAGAAAGAGTAACAAAGCTGGAGGCATTATGCTCCCTGATTTCAAATTGTATTGCAAAGCTATAGTAATTAAAACAGTATAGCATAGGTCTAAAAACAGACACACAGATCAGTGGAACAGAATAGAAAGCCCAGAAATAATCCCACACAAATATGATCAATTAATTGTGGCAAAGAAGCCAAGAATGCGCTATGGGAAAGACCGTCTCTTCAATAAATGGTATTGGGAAAACTGGACAGCCACATGCAAAAGAATAAAATTGGACCCCTATCTCACACCATACACAAAAATGAACTCAAAATGGATTAAAGTCCTGAATGTGAGAACTGAAGCCATAAAACTCATAGAGTAAATGTAATGTAAGTAATGTAAGACATTAATCTTGGCTGTGATGTTTTAAATCTGACACCAAAAGCAAAAGCAACAAAGGCAAAAGTAAACAAGTGAGACTATATCAACCTAAAAAGCTTCTGTGCAGCAAGGAAGCCCTAAGAAAAATGAAAAACAACCTACTGAGTGGAAGAAAATATTTGCAAATCATATAACTGATAAGGGGCTAATATCTAAATATTATAAATATTTATACTTATATAAAAATATTTAATTTAATTTATTTATATAATTTATTTACATATTATATATTTATATATGTTTTATATATAAAGAACTCATACAACTCAAGAACAAAAAACAATCCAATTTAAAAATAGGCAGAAGATCTGAATAGAAATTTTTTTTCAAAGGAGACATACAGATGACCAACAGGTACATGAAGAGGTGCTCCACATTACTAGTCATCAGAGAAATGCATATCAAAACCACAATGAGATATCACCTCACACCTGTTGGGATGGCTAAAGTCAAAATTATAAGAAACACCAAATGTTCGTGAAGATGTAGGGAAAAGGGAACCTTGGTGCATTATTGGTAGGAATGTAAATTGGTGCGGTCACTATGAAAAACAATACAGAAGTTCCTCAAAAAATTAAAAATAGAACTACCATACGATGCAGTAATTCCACTTCTGGGTATTTATCCAAAGAATACAAAACGCTAATTCAAAAAGATAATATGCACCACCATGTTTCTTATAGCATTATTTACAGTAACCAAAATATGGAAACAAAGTAACGGTCCATCGATGGATAAATGGATATGAAAATTGGTACATAAATACAATAGAATATTATTCAGCCATAAAAAGAATGAAACCTTGCCATTTGTGACAATATGGATGAACCTGGAGAGTTATACTAAGTGAAATAAGCCAGAAAGAGGAAGACAAATACTGGATGGTATCACTTACATGTGGGATCCCCCCCAAAAGTCAAACTCACAAAAACAAAGAGTAGAAAAGTGGTTGCCAGGGGCTGGGTTGGGGGAAATAGGGAAAAGTTAGAAAAATGTATAAACTTGCAGTTACAAATGAATAAGATCTGAGGATGTATTGGCGACTATCATTAATAACACTATATTGTATAACTGAAATTTGCTGAAAGTAGGACTTAAATGTTCTAGAAAGAAAAAAAAAAAGGAAGGAAGGAAGGAAAGAAGGAAAGAAGGAAGGGAGAAAAGAAAGAGGAAGGAAGAGGAGAAGAAAAGAGAATGGAAGGGAATAGAAGGGAAGGGAAGGGAGAGAAGGGAAGAGAAGAGATGAGAGAAGGAAGGAAAGAAAGAAAACAAAGAAAAATACTCAAAGTGATGGTTATGTTAGTTAACTGGATGGGGAGGAATCCTTTCACAATGTATATACATATCAGATCAAAAAAAAAAAACCTGAAAAGATAAAAACAAAACAAAAGACTAAGGGTCAAAACTTAAAACAATAAAAATCTCTTCTTGATAATTTAATTCCCTTCTTTAAAACTCACTGTAATCATTTTTTTATGAATTTCAGCTCTTCTATGTAAAGAACAAGAGATTGAGTCTTACCTATAGGACTTGGGCTTTCCCCCTTTTACATTAGGGTTAAACTAAAATACATACTAGAAAAAATAATGAATAGTGTTTCCCTAACAAAACACAAATGGTAACTTCCAGGCCCTTCCTATTGAGTTTTTTAACGAGATTCACAAAAAGTGAGAGAAAAAGATAGCCTCTACACATACAGGGCTAGAATTTTAATTTAAGAAACAGACTAACAAAATTAGAAATGTTATGGAAGAAGAGAATATCACATCTCTGAAATGACTGACTACCCTCCATTTTCTTGAAAGTTGTAATCTTCATGAAAGAAACATATTTTCCCATCATCCAGAAAAAGATAAAAAATATTTATCTTGACGTATAATATATTGCACTGAGAAATGAATTAAAAACTTTTCACAGAACATTAAAAATAGTTTCATTTCTTAACACCAGATCTGATTCCATAAATATCATTTCTATGGCATAATTAATTTTCACTTAGTTTCTGTAACATAATTAACTACTAGTGATTACACTCTGACGTTTTAAGGGAGTGCATTTCTGAAACATTTAATTAAGAATAGATGCAACTTAATTTCTAATTGATTTTGTATTGTGTTGGCAATTCATGATACATTTATAACCATAAAGAAGCATTTGTGAAAGCACATGAAATATAATATGCCCTGTATCCTTATAGTACATGTATATTCTACTTCAACATCCAGAGAAAGGATTTTCATTTCCAAGATACACAAATCTACACACATGATTTTACCCACACAAATATTTCTAGTACATTCACCAGGGTAATTCTAACCATCAATATGGCGACCAGAAAGCTATACAGGCCATGTAGTTCAGCCTTGAATCCAGAAGTGTATCAGTAATTCAACAAATATTTACTAAGTCACTATGTGGTAAGCACTGTGGACAATACAAATATGTTTAAGTCGTGATCCCTGCCTTTAAATGCTTAAAATCTAGGTAAGATGACAAGAAATACATAAAATCAGTGCCATGCTGGAGTCAGCTCATATCAGTTTATGAGAGCTGATTGCTAAGATTTCAGGAATTTGGCAAATTTCTTAAACACTGCCATCATTTAAAATTTATATAAGCTCAGAATTCCAGTATATTAAAACCAAAAGCAATAAATACTCCAAGCTCATCACTTTTTATTTTACTACATTTTACTATTATGTATATCCTCGAGGATTTTATGTCCTTAAGAACATGGGAATACTATATAATGGTGTGTAACTGTGTATCTTTTCCAGACTCCAAGTTCAGAGACGTCACATTACTCATTTGAAATTGACCACCATAGGAATATTTATACAATGAAAAACAGCAAATGTTATAAACAAATGCCCTCCCCCACCTCTACTTCCCTGGCCCCTGCTGAATATTAAACATTTACCAGCACACAACTGCATAGGATAATTCACATTGCAAAGCAAAGCATGTTAATTTCAGTTGAATGGTTTATGATTATGGGCATAATAGGAGCTTAGAAAAGAGAGTGATAAATGATAGCCCTCTAGGAAGCCTATTGGAGATAAGAACAAGCCTTATATAGGGGATGATGAAAATAAATTTAGCAGAGATTCTATTAAACAAGAAAGGTCATAGCAGCTAACAATAAGCATGCCAAGTCCATTTTTGGATGAATTAAGTGGCTTATTTCTTCTTAAAGAATATCTTTACATTGATGTGTTTGGGTATTGTCAATCTCACATTACAAAGTAGAAACCCAGGGCACCTGGGTGGCTCAGTCTGTTGATCAGGGGCCAACTCCTGATTCTGACTCAGGTCATGATCCCAGGGTCATGGGATCGAGTCCTGGATTGGTTCCATGTTGAGTGTAGAGGTGTGCTCTCTCTCTCTCTTAAAAGAAATTAAAACAAAATGGAAATCAAAAGATTAGGCTGAATAATATTGACAAGCACCTAGAAGTTTTGTCTTCAGAATCCCCGGTATCCCTCTCTCTGGCCTCTCTGTCTTACACTGTTGGCTCTTAAAAGATGTGACTCTCTCTGCGCCTTCTCAATGACCTCACTGAGGCCTCTAATCCTTCATCTCCAAACTTTGTCAGTTCTCTCCTTGACTTTCTTGTCTCCCTCCTAACCTGGACCCCAGGTAAGTCATCTGAGCTCATGTATCACCAGCATTCTCTGCCCTGCACCTCATCTACCATGCACCCCATCTGTCAAACACCAATCAGAATCCCAACCCTACTGCTCCATAGAGTCCTTATTTCACCCTCTCTGTTTACCTCAGACTATCCCCACCTCCATTGATGTTGGCCCTTCATGACCACAAAACCCTAAGGTCTTTGGAGTAATTCCCAACATCCCACATCATTTGGAATTTTCTATATCCACACCTATCCTTGATCTTTCTTTTTTGTTGAAATAGAAAAGCCTCCATTGGTGGCCTTGCTTTTTTTTTTTTTTTTTTTTAGCTTGCTAATCTGTTTCTCCTAGTCTCTCATTTCCACCTACAATACTTAAGTCTCTTCTGATGTAAGTGATGCTTTTCTTGACCTATAACCTCCTTTGAGCTTTCATACTACACTTTCCCTGGAAAAAGTACTCCACACTCACCATTTCCACTACCTCCACATTATTTGTTCCCTCCATAACCTTCTCTCATGCAGCGTCTCCCTTTCTACTCTGTAGAAGGGACTCTCAAGTTGGCCAATGATGTCTACATTGTCAAACCAAAGGAAACTTAACATACCAGATAGCCTCAGGGCATTTGGCATTACTGATCTCACTCACCCTGAAACTCTATCCTCTTAGCTTTTGGGAAGCCAGAGTTTTCTCCTGGTATCTTATTATTCTTTTTCCTATGACTCCTCTTTTTGTATTTGCTCTTAAACGGGGTGTTCTCTAGAGTTCTGTCCTTAGCTAACTTTAATTATCACTTTCTAGGAACTTCTTGGGTGATGTTCCTATTCTCTAACATACGAACATCTATATGCTATGAAACCCAAACTATGTTGAACTTTGTACTTCGTATACCTGCTCACCATCTCCACTTGGATATTTCATAGCCCCTCAAACTCATGTTCACGACTGAACTTAAATCCTTCACCTCTTAAGCTATATATTTTACAGGATTTTTAAAATATTTTTCTTGGTCCATCCAATTACTATGATCCATCAACTCATCATAGGCAGAAATCTGACAACCCCATATGATTCCTTCCTCTGTGCCCACAAACCACCAATCAACATATCCTTCTATGTTCTCTTATAAACATTCATTGAATCTGTCTTATCTTCTGTATCTCTATATCCCTAGGCTATCTTCAACTAGCGTCTCGCCTCAGTTTTATCCCTGCCAAGACTATTGTCCCTTAATCTTCCAGAGTATTCTGATAAAGATGATATCCAGCCATCTCGATAACTTTCACGTTTTCCATCCCCTGCCATAGCATCTCCATGGTCTAGTCTCTTCCAGCCTCTCTACCTCATCCCCTTCACTGCCTTTCACTGCCTTGTACTTAAGCTCCTGTAACTCTGAGTTCAGGGCTGCTCTCAGGGTAGGAGCATGTACATGCTGGGATTTTATACCTGTTTGGTGCCTTAAATACTCTCCCCTCTCTTCCTCTTACTTCTATTCCCTCAACCTCCATAATCCTTTTGTTTGTTTGTTTGTTTCATGGAAAAGAGGAAAGTTTTTTGTTTTTAACTTTTTTCCAATTTTATTGAGGTACAGTTGATCCCATAATCCTTCAAGGATCAGTTGATACCAACTCTAGGAAGTTTTCCTGACCTTCTCCCAGAACCTCCTTTCCCAACTGATTTAGGTATCCTTTTTGTGCCTCAGTCTTTTTATTTATCTTTTAATTATGATTAAGGGTGTGCCTTCCCAAGACACTAAGTTTGTCTAGAGCTATTACTATATCTAACATTGTCTAACCAATTGTCCTATAATTTGAGCAATTTGATGAAACCAGAAGAAGCTCCAGAGTCTGAATCTTCATTTGTTCAGTAAATACTTACTGATGAGTTGCTATATTTGAGGCATTGTACTCTGTGCTGGTAATTTAAAGATGAATAAGATTAGTTCCTTGATCTTGTATCTGATGAGAGAGAAAACAAATAGATTCCCACAGAGGCTGATAAGTGTCATGATATAGATATTAGAGAGGTGTATGAGAGCAGAAAAGAGTCCTTAGAGCATCCTACATAGGATTTTGAAGGGAGAAAAATTGGGGAAGTCTTCCTGAAGAAGGGCTCATGCATGCTGAGTTTTGAAGACCTGATAACAATTAGCCAGGCAAAGCTATTGCATTGAGAGTGGATAAATAGCCCCATTAAAGAAATGACATTTACAAAGGTGTGGAAGTGAAAAAGAAAATGGCGAGTTCTAGAAACTGTAAGTGGATCAATATTATTGGAGCACAGAGAGGGAGAAGTGTTGGGAAAGATGAGGAGGGACAGGGAAAAAATGAAAAAGCCAGTATATTATGCTGAAGAGTTGGAATATTAACCCGAGAGCTATAGGAAGCTATTGAATGCTTTGGCAAGCAGAATGGTCAAAGAAGTATTTTTGACAGACCACCTTAGCAACACGATGGAGAATGGATTGGTGAAAGGCAAGTTGGAAAGGAGAGAACTGGGAATATAGGGTAATAATTCAGAAAGGAGCTGATGAGAGCTTGAACTTAACCAGTGGAAATAAAAATGGAGAGAGAAGAGATTCATGTAAAATTGATAAGAATTGGTGACCTACTGGATAAAAGAAATAAAGAGAGAAATCTAAATTTCATTTTTTTTTCATTTGTAACAATATTTATTGAACGACTATTATAGACCAAAAACTGTTCCAAGAATTGATATAATGGTATACAAAAAAGATCAACTCTCTCCTCTCCTGGAGCACATATCCAAGTGGGAAAGACAATCCTATAAATAAAAGAAATTTAGGAAATGAAGTAAGGTTACAGGATAGAGTGACTGCAGATAGTATTTTTGATAGGATAGTCAGGAGACACTGCTCTGAGGAGCTAACATTTGAGCAAAGAACTGAATGAGGTGAAGAGCAAATCATCCAAGATCCAGAGGAAACCTTAGGGCAGTAGCAGGCTGCTGGGTTTCTGTCTGGGAGGCCCATTTGCGTGGCTAAGCTATTTATTAAGAGAGAATGTTAGTAAAGGAATAAGTTTATGAGGAAGCAAATGACTTCTAATGTCACTTCTGCCACTTATTTCTTGGCCAAGTGGTCTTGGGCATGTTACTTATCTGAACCTCAATAGCTTCATTAATGAATGGGGAAAATAGTAACTTTGTTACCTCCCAGGACTTTTGCACTGCTCAAATGAGCTGAGATGAGTGAAGGTCCCTTGAAACCGTAAAATACTGTAATAATTTAAAGGTTTATTATTTGCTTATAGATGTTCATGCTCTTTCACAAAGAATTGATTTTTAAAGAACACGTTGATTTCCATGCACTGTCAAAATCCATAATAATGACAATACTGGGAGGGAAAGAAAAGCACTAATATTTTTCCTTGGGGAACAAGTTATGATGGGGCACATATTCCCTTTTTCCAAAGCTTAGGATCTATCTATCAAGTGGTGATTCTTGTGTTAGATTTTAAACAAGATGGTAATCTTCCTGATCTCATTTAGATTGTATACCTTCTTTTTGTGAGGGAAAATATGCCCTTCAACTATCATGATTCTAAGCCAATCTAATTTCTTTTCTCCCCCAGTGGAGTAACCTCAAGAGCAGGACTAAGTTGTTTACATTCTCCTTCACTTATTGTATTCCTTTTTATCCTGGATTCCAATCCATTTTCCCATGCATGCATGCACAGACATACACACACACACACACATACACACGCACACACACAACACCATTCTATTGGGTTCAATGTATCTTTTTGTTTATACATTTTCTTCAAAATCTATATTTGTATGTATTTCTAATTTATGTAATGGTATTATAGGGAACTTAAATTCCTAGTCTCCACAGTGTTCCATAGATTTGGTACTTAGTAGTCATAAACAGATTGCTAGAAGATTTTATTTTCAAACTAGCCAATACTTCTGGTCTTTGCTCTGAAATCATCTATTTTGCAAGAGTCAGGAGTTTGTCTTTGAGCCCAATTCTGAGCTTCCTAGTATTTACCATAACTTCTGGAATGTGGTTGATGATACATTCAGCCTGAGGGAGTCAGGAAACTGAGATAAAAATACTTAGCCAACCTCAGCAAACGGTGATCATCGATCCATTCAGTAAGATTATGGCTGAGTTTTTCAACTATTTCCTTGGGCCACTCTCCTAAATCTAGAAGCTAAAGAGATTTCTCAAGTGATACAGTATAATAATGTTTTCCTGAACTGTCGGTGCCACTGGAGAGTCATCTCAATAGAAAGGAGAGTCAGGTCCATTTCATCCCTAGATTCAACATATTCCTATTTCTGCAATTTCCTATAATGAGTCTTAAGTTGAGCCCGATGAAACTGCAATTATCCTAATACGTAATTGGCCAGCTGTTAAAATGGGAGCTAGCACAACTCCCAAGAAGGCAGGAAAAAACTCCTCTCAAAAAAATTTCCATTTCAAACGTGATTACCATTTTGGTTATAATTTTGTATGGTAATTTCACAAATGGAGTTTTGTACCAGCAAGAAAATGAACATCTGCAATTAATTATACCATGTAAAGCATATGGGCCTGTTGCAAGACATAAGTTGAACCTTTAACTCTTCAATAGCTTGACAACTTCCCAGAGATGAACAACTAACTATTCAGCGTTACTTTTTCTCAGTTACCCAACTCAGACGCAGGTTTTTATACTGGGAAGTGTATACTGCCTCATAATAGGGTCGCTGTGGACCCAGACAGAACTGGTTTCCATCCTAGTACCACTAGCTTTCTGAGCACTGAACACCGTGAACACAGTAACATTACCTCTTCTTAATCTGTTTCCCCATCATTAGATGGGAATGAATATACCTACCTTATAGTCTTAGGAAAATGACTAAGTTAACTCATGTAAAGTGAGTACATGGTTAGTACTCAATAAATGTAAGTTCTTTTTTTGTTCCCTTTGTAAAGATGCTGAAAAGCAGCAAAAAAATGAGTGTGAATACTAACAACAGGTGAACCTACTATAGAGCTGTCATGGTTTGGGCCTTGTGCTCCGGCATTGAGAGTAGGGGTCAGAAACCACAAGGACCAAATCCAGTAGGCCATCTGTTTTTGTTACATCTGCAAACCAAAAATTATTTTTACATTTCCAAACTGTTGAACAAGTCAAAGGGATGACCCATTTCATGACCCATGAAAGTTATGTGAAATTCAAATTTCTTTGCTCATGAAGTAGTATGGGAATACAGCCATGCTTACTCATTTATGTATTATTTATGGCTGTTTTCATGACACAGTAGCAGAGTTGAGTAGTTGTGACAACAGAGACTATATGGCAAAGTCTAAAATATTTATTATTTGGCTCCTTAAAGAAAAAGTTTACCAACTCTTGATTTAGTTTTCTATTGCATACTTACTTGTCCCTTGGGAATGGGCACAATATGGATCAGTGGCAGGTAACAATGCAGAGTGTGGGCCACCTAAAAAAATACCTTGATATGAGTCACTTTGAAATTTCCTACTTCACATTCTCAAGGAGAAAATAAAAATACCTTCTTCCTTGCATCCTGCCTTCACTTCCACTAACTATCCTTACCTCCAAGGGAAGAAAAGATAGGAAGACACCCTACTTGCTCAATGGCCCTTCTTCATCGATCACAGGATCTCCCTGGAGTCCCTTTGTGTCTGGGCACCATTTCCATCCAGTAAACAGCACCAGTCATGTGACACACATGCACTAAGAGTCACCCCTTTAACTTCCATGACTGACCTCTTCCTTCCCAGGCTTGGATTTGTGTAACAATAACAGGGAAGCTGAGGCGAAGGACACTATCATTCAGTCAGGGCCTTTTGAGAGTAGAGTTGGTTTTTATTTTTACTTTTTAAAGAAATTGTTAGAAAATGTTTCTCTTTCAGAAGTGCCATTGTCTCAAGAGTAGCAGGGAAAACTTCAGAGAGAACTTCCCAGAATCAATACATTTCTATTCTCTGTGATTCCAGAAAAGGGTGTTGTCTATCTGGTGTTCATATCTTAAGGATATTCAAACAAATATTTATTGGGAGTCTTCTATGCTCAAAGTGCCATGGTGGCTACATTTTCTTTTCTATGGAATGGACCATGTGGGCCTACCTTGTACATGAGACTGAGGCTGGTGCCATCTTGCTTTGGGGGGGTGTTTACAGATAAGGGTTCACTGAGGCACCTTGGCCCTGTTCTTAACCTTCTGATTAAGAACAACTAGAACATTTTTGTAGGACGCTGAAAGTACTGTGAGCCTGAGGTGATGTGCTTTCCATGCCTAATGGACACACTCTTCTCTTGCCAGAGGGACCCAGGACAATGGAGAAGGGTGACACCTTTCTGTGTGGTGAGCCAGTGTGAATGTCCCGTGAGACACAGTAGATATCTTAGAAGCTGTGCTAACACAAGGTAGCCCAAGAGGCTGTGTTGTTGGTACAAAGTGACACCATAAGAGACCGTGTTTGGAGACAAGGGTAGAAGAGAGTGATGTCTTTCCTGGTTTGTAACCCCATCAAGCTTAGCTCAGTCAACCAACTACAGTTACCAAGTGTGTCATTGGCAAAACTTGAATGAGTCACCCGCCAAAACTTTCTATTTCTTATCTGGGACATTTAAACATTTTCAAAATTCTAAATTCCGACTTTAGATTTCTGTTACTACATTGAGGCTTCTTTTCATGAACTTTGGGGAAAAGAAAGGGGGAGTATTTTAGGTATGGATTTGGAAATATCTTCAAGATATAATATGAAGTGAAAAAGCAAGGAACATAATGATATATGCTGCCATTTGTGCTTAAGAAAAAAGGGAAGGAAATAACACACACATCCAAGGCAAGAGGAGATGAAGGCCAGCTGCTGTCTTTCCCCTCCCTCCCTGCTTCAGTGACTCATTAATTCCTGATCCAGGGCTCCTTCCAGGTGTCCCTCTTCACATAAACATGTCTCTTCCTTCACCCCATCTGGTCAGATGAAGTAACAGCTTTCAACTATTGCTAGTATCAGAGGTCAGTATTATTATTATTATTATTATCCCATCTAATGAACAAGGAGGCATAGAACACCTGGGTGGCTCAGTTGGTTGAACGTCCGACTCTTGATTTTGGCTCAGGTCATGATCTCATGGTTTGTGGGATTGAGCACCATCTCCGCCTCCACACTGAGCATGGAGCCTGCTTGGGATTCTTTCTCTCTCCCTCTACCCTTCTCCTCCACTCATGCTCACTGTCTCTCTCTCTCTAAAAACAAAAACAAAAACAAAAACAAAAACAAAAACAAACAAAACAATAAGTCAGAAGGCACAGTGATGAAGCCAGGATTTAAGCCCACACATTTTCACTGAAGCCTGGGCTCTTTTAAGAACATCACAATACTACTCACAGATACTAAATTAGCACTCAAAACCTATATACTAAAATTATATGATAGATACTATATGCTACAGGTAAAATAATATGGCATCAGGTGAGACAATAACACAAAAAATACTGCTTAGTTGGTGGGGGCAAGAGGGTGGAGTTGAGGCAAGGCTTTTCTGATAAAGTAGCTTTTGAACTGATGCTCACAGAAGGATGGGTGGAGAAAGGCCGGGATCTCAAGCAAGCACATCTTTGGCCTGTGCAGAATGTCTTATGGAGGGAGTGAAGGAGCTTAGTGTGGCCAGAGGGAGGGTGGCTAGAGTAACATGGCTGGATCACAGCATGAAGGGAAAGGAGAAGGCATGGAACAAGCCTGGAAAGGTGACAGGGGCCACCCAAGGCCATGTGGACCAAGTGGGCCAGGTGAAGGAGCTTGGATCCTCTTAGAACTTCAGGAAATCCCTGGACAGAAGTGGTGTGCTCTGATTCAGGTTTTAGGGGTCACCCTGGCTGTAACATGACAGCAGAACTTGAGGTGGGAATGTGGACAAGAGAATGGACATGGTGGAGGCTAAGAAGTTAGCAGTTTATTGTAGAAGGTCTGGTCAGAGGGAATGGAGGCTTTAACCCGGACACTGTAGTGGAAACAGGAAGCAGTGGTAATATTTCAGTATATTTTAGAGGACTTGACAGAAGGTGGCATGTGGGTGGTGGTAGAGGAGGATGCGTCCAAAGGCATTCCTGGTGTTGTGTGTACCAAATGGACTCAGTCAGCCGCCCAATAGCCTTTCTGGATTGAGAATGGTCGGTGTCTGACAGTCCTTCCATGAGCACAAGCATAGTTCCCAGGGTGGAAGACTTGATTTCCCACTAAGCAGAAAGAATATAAAGTGCTGTGGTAAATCACATTATGGAATGAATGGATTCTGTGGGTCAGTGAAGATGTCATCATTACTTACCATACTTCCTGATTTACAACCAGCTTAGAAATGAGTCTACTGAACATAACCTATGTATAAGTTAGAATTCGCTTTATAAAGAAAAATGTAGAAGCTTTACATCTCATTTGTGTTTCCCAGGCCTGTCAGAGAGTTCTCCATGCCAAGAGGAGCCAACACTTTTTGTTACTGTACAAAGGCAAACGTGATTGTCACTGGAGGTAAGGGGATAGTTCATATCATACAGAGATTTTCTACTTGGCAAACAGCGCTCTCCTTGATTAATATGGTGGTCTTCATAAGCCTACAGAATTTTACTCCTAGGAAAACATTTTAGAGAATTAAAAAATTTGCCTAAACCTGTCAGACTTTTTCTTTGTGCCTTCTGGATTTGATGGCACACTTAGAAAGTTCTTCCTTAGCACCAGAATATGTGATATACTTTCTCCTGTATTTACTATAGTTTTTTATTGCTTTATTTATATTTTACCTTCAGACCTTTAATCTCTCTAGAAGTTATTTCAACATGTGAGAGCATGAGTTCCTAGACTGGGTCCCCCAGGGTTTTAAAGGAGTTCTGGAGGCTCCTGAAAGCTAATGACATTTGTGTGTCTATGTGCATTTTTCTGGAAAGGTAGTTCTAAATTTTATCAAATCTTCAATGGGATACATGACCACCAAGGTCAGGGGCCAGTGTTTTAGAGTTAGGAGAAAAGAGGCCAGGGAGCAAGCCTTGAAACACACTAGTATTTAAGGGTTAAGTATGGTGTAATATAGGATACAAGGTCATCTGTGGACAGTAAGGGAAAGATGATATTATAAGAAGCTTGAAGGGGAAAGTGGAGGATGAAGAGGTTCCTTGAGCCTCAGACTCATCACCTATAATCCTGGGGTGCAGGAGGATGGCTTTGAGCCTGAGCTCTGGAGTCAGAACTTTTGGCTGCAAATCCTGGTTGTCTTTCCAGCAAGTTGTGTGGCCTTGGGGAGTTTAGTTCATTCCTTTAAGCTTCCATCTACTGGAAAGTGAGACTGATAACAGTATCTATTCATAAGATTATATATAAGAATTCAAATTCAAATAAAGTACTTAGCACATAATAAGTGCGCAAAAAATATCTACAAATAATAATACTAACAATAACAAAACCCACATATGGTGGTGTTTAAGATTAACTGAGATAATGTATGCCTGGCATGTAGTTGCTTTTCAATAAGTATTAATTCAATCCATCTATAACACATAGGTAAAGTCACTTTGGCAAACATATGGGGGTTTTATTGGAATAAAAAGAACTCAGAGGTTCCAGTTAGGAGGCTGTTCCAGAAGTCATGAGTGAAGTGGTGAGGGCTGAATGGTAGGAGCAATGGAAAAAGAAAAGAGAGAGCCAGTCCCAAAGGCCTGGGAAAGAAACTAGTCATAAAACCTGAAGTAAGAATGGCATTGGGATTAACAAGACAGATCAACCAGCTGCAAGTGTGTAAAGTAGGAGAAACAGAAGAGCAGCAGCTGTATTGTCACCAGAGATCAGGAAGAGGTTGCTTACATGGGAAGGAGAGCAAGCAGATCTCAAGTTTGAACTCAAATGTCACATGTGATTAGACACCCAAGAGGATGCTCCTTTTGGTGATGGAAAAAAGGCCTAGTTGGATGTAGGGGATGTGGCGGCCCCAGGCTGCCTACATGTGTGAGAAGAAGAGCTCCTGGGGTACCTCAAGGAGATCGGAGTCACCTTAAGTAAAGATCACATAGACTTGAAAGATGTAAATGAACAAAACAGAAACTCAAACAAACATCAAGAAAATGGCTTATACTGGAGATCTGAACTTTATCAAGGGAAAGAGCAAACAAGATTTTTAAGAAGCAAGCTGTCACCAACAAACGTACCATTTGGTAAATTCTTAGAGCAAAAATATTTATTAAAAGAGCAAAACTGTTCAGTGAGTAATGCAACCAGCTCCTTCAAATTCCTTCCCCCAAAACACACACACCTTTGTTTTCCTATCAAGAGTTTCCTATCATGCCTCAGCCCTGAAGCGCAATATTGATAAGTACAGTCCACCTTTCAACAATGCAGTGGTCAGGGACACTGACCCCCTATAGTAGAAAATCCCTACTTTAAGTGACTCTTAACTCCCACAAAACTTAGCTACCAACAGCCAACTGTTGACTAGAAGCCTTACAGATAACCTAAACAGCTGATTAACACATTCTTTGAATGTTTGATGTATTATACACTGTATTCTTACAATAAAGTAAGCCAGAGAAAAGAAAATGTTATTAAGAAAGTCATAAGGAAGAAAAAAATACATTTATAGTTCCATAGTGTATTTATCAAAAAAAAAAATCCTCATATAAGTGGACCCACGCAGTTCAAACCTGTGTTGTTCAAGGGTCAACTGTGTAAAGATAGTCACACTGTCTCTGCACACCTGAGTAATCTCCCCCGAGGACATAAAGCTAAAGTTTTCTTCAAGTTTATATTTGAAGTTTATATTGAAATTTGTGCTCAGCTTTGGGCCCTTTCACAACGCTTACTTAAAACTAGTTTATGGTTTGAATATTATTTAAAAAAAATATACAGTAGTCTATCGAAAAGCAAAACAAGTAAAAATACTGCACTAAAAGTTAGAAGAGCTGGGTTTAGTCATAACCTGGACACTAACCAACTGTCTGATTTTCAACAATCATGTAATCTCTCCCATTGCTCACTTTCCTTATCTGGTAAACAGAGGAAGTTGAACTACATCAATTCCAAGATTCCCTTGAGCTTAAAATACCCTGATTCTCTTGTTTAAGGAAATTCCTGTTCATAGGGAGATAAATTAAAATGTTCTTTGGAAATTTTGGAACCCAGTCTGCTAATTAGGTATTACTCAATATATAGTCAGAGCTTTGTGTACTCAGAAAACTGAGGCATTAATGCACCACAGACTTCTAAATTTCAAGCAAGGACATCAAGAAAGCAAAGCATATGTATAAGGAGTCTGCAGAGTAGTATGTGGGAGTCATGGCTTGCACAGGGGGTGAGTTTCCTGATGCTTGGTGGTGATAATTCTCAAAATGAACAGGGATCCAAGTCTGTAAGCTGTGCTAATTGAGGTTATCTTTTTTTTTTTTAATTTATTATTTATTTTGAAAAAGACAGAGATGGTGTGAGCAGGGGAGGGGCAGAGAAAGAGGAAGAGAGAGAATCCCACACAAGGCCTCACGCTGTGAGCACAGAGCCCCAAACGGGGCTCAAACTCAGGAACTGTGAGATCATGACCTGAACCGAAACCAACAGTGAGATGCTTAACCCACTGAGCCACCCAGGTGCACTGAGGTTATCCTTTAAAGAGCCCCGCACTGAAGTCTAGAACACATAAGAGAACAAATACTAAGATCACATGTTTTCAAAAAAAGAGGTGATGTCCTTCTTTCACAATTTCTTGATCCCCATTGCCCTTTGCTGAGCCAATGACTGTCTTGGCTTATTCCTTGTGAGGAAATGATGCTGACCACTCATCAGAAGGAGGTAGGGGTGTTCTGGGGATGAGGGCAAGAGCACAGTGGTCCTGGGACAGAGAATAGAACTATCATGGACTCTGTCCCAGCATGGCATGTCTTGAGTTTGGTGAAAATATAGTGGCCTCTATCCTACTTCAACTCAGACCCTCCTCAGGAAACCCTATAAGAAAGCAAAATGGCACAGCTATAGTGAGCTCTGATTCCTAAATTGGATTCTTCTGAAAAGACAAACTGTCACTTCCATCTTAATCAACTCCTTTGAACAGCACTTTGGTCTCACACAAAATAATTCAAAATGTAAGAATTGACCAGGTTTCATATATTTTGTAATATTAGATATTTTAATCATTTCTGAGGGGGAAAAAACACAAACGTGTTTGGTAAAGTTCTGGAACTCAAACCACTTCAGTGTTTATGGAATACGGTATTTGACCTTCATTATAACCTCAGTGGTCATTATATTATAAGATGCCCAGCTATAGCTTTGAAATCTTATTAATTATAGGTTTTCTAGCTTTCTTACAAAACCAAAACATCTAGCAGTATGACTGACAGGCAAGTGATACTTTTCACCATGCAAAATTTATTAAATTGTCACAGTTACAGAGCTTCTATTAGTAGAAAATGCAATTCCTCAATAACTGAAAACACGTTTTCCTCAGGAGAATACTCTTGTTGATTAGTGACTCAGCCAAGCACATTGCTAAATGTACTGTATGTACCAGCTGATGACTCAAAATATACTATGAAAGCAGCTTTGCTAGGCATAGTTGAATGTGTGAAATATGCAGGGACATTTGATGAGCTTGAAAAAATAGAAGCTCTTGCAGGGAGGTAAAAAAAAGCCAAACCAGGACAAGGTATTTACAAAAACAAAACAAAACAAACAAAAAAATTGCAAACTTCCTGAGCATTGTTGTAGTGACCATGAAGAATTTTTTTTTAAAGCTAATATCCATCTCTATTGGCATTTTAAGAGCTAAACTCCTACTTTGGAAGTTCCAGTGTATAAAAACAATTCTCTGCCATCCAAGATAACTTGGAGGCTCTGCATGCACTTGTTAATATTTCATTCAACAAATATTTCTTGCACAGCTTTACAGACTAGGCATTATGTGTCATAGAGATCAGGTTGTATTTTAACCTTCTAGAATTCTAAATTTAATCATACAAATAAGACATATTAATACATAACTATAATACAACATGGATCATGAGTCAACAGATTAATAATCGTAACAATAACAATACAGATTAAGCACTGTAGACATTTAGAGCTTAGTATCATGTCCCTTTCTGATCATTCTGGCTCCAAATAACCACCACACAGACCACGTAAGGATTCCATTACTATCAATAAAAACCAAACCCAACTGGAAGACTCTGGTAGCACACAATGGGTTTCTTTCATAATGCACACTGGACAAAGCTCTTCGTTTGCCACATTTCTCAAGTCATAATCTTTCATTGTATCCTTCTTCCTGTGTCATACAAGTCACAGATTTTCTTCTGAGGATAGCCCGACTTCATCCTCCAGGAGTGGTAAAGCCCAACTACCTGTGGGCCTGAGGCTCAGGTTCTGAACATACTTGCCAATGAAAAGAGAATGCAAGCAAAATACTGCATTATAGGAATTATTCAGTATGAATCATGTAGCTGATAATCTGGAGTTTTTCTCATTACCTTTACAAATTCCTGGTTGCTCTGTACTCTCACTGTAGTAATCCCCTCCCTCCACAGCACACAATCATAAAACTTTAGAATGGGAAGGAATCTCAGGAGATCAAAATTTTGCAGATAAGGAAATTGAGGCCCCAGAAAAGAGAATGGTTTGTCTCAATTCATCATGCAACCGGTCGTCTCAGAAACCTGAGCTCAAGTCAGTCCTCTTTGCTCCCAGCCCCTTTTTGCAACCCCTGGACCACAGCAATCTGGTTGACACAGTCTCTCCCTCCCTTGCTTTTCTCTCTGCATTGAGCCAGCTCATCTCATCAAGAGTGAGGCATTTGGATCCACTGACTCACCAGCTGAAATAGGAGCTTGCTAAAGGAAAGAAAATCCTATCTTTGTATGTGGCCTTATCTAAATCACTGTGAAAAAAAAAAGGAAGAGAGAAACTAAAATAAATGAAAAATAACAAAAGAACAAGGAATTAACCCTTTATGACCCATAATATATCATTTATAGTAGAAAATCCTACCTTCAGATTTGAAATATTTTCTATGAACGCTTACTTTACCTCCAGATCATTCATGCTTGCCTTAGTGGTTCTACTAGATTATAAATTCTCAAGAGCAGGGCATGTTTTGTATCACTGTGAATGCATTCTTCTCTCTCTCCCCCGAACATTTTATATAAAATACATTGCACATGACAGCGATTTAGAAGAAGAAGAATAGAGTCGTAGTAATAGTCCACTCATAGTCCAGTAACTGTTCAGATTATCCATGTATGACCCCATTTAATATCACAATAAGGTTATGACGAAAGTTCCAGTCATCCCTGATATATATACAGATGAGAAAACCCAGATATAGAGAGATGAAGTCACTTACTTAAAGCCATAAGGCTAGTGAGTGATAGAGCCAGGTTTCAAATCAAGGTAGACTTTCCCCACATACATATTTTGTAAGCACTCCCTGAGTGACTCTACTAGCCAATTCATTCGCTTAGCAAACATGTATTAAGCACTTACTATTTGTCAAACCCTGCTGTAAATGAGAAATATAAGACCCACCAGATAATGAGTAAACAGATATTTAAGCAAATAATAATAATAATAATAATAATTAAATAAGGTTTTTGCTATAAACAAAACAGGAAGAAAACAACCTAAGAATGGGGAAGAAATCCTAACACCATCTGAGGCTGGGGACAGTGATCAGGGGCAGCTTTAGGGAGGAAATGTTGGAAATAAGTTCTAGAAGGTATAAGTTTTGGTCTTCTGAAAAAGACTTTCAGTAGGGTCAGTATCTAGAATTTTTTCAACATCTAACAAAATGTCAAGCATGAAGTAATTTCTTAAGATATTTTTTTTCTTGTTAATAAGAGCAACGTGGAAGTTTTAAATTTAACAAAACATCCCCCTTACCCACTTAAAATATCTTGGTCACCGTCTTGGTCAGCTTAGGCTACCATAACAAAATACTATAGGCTGGATGGTTTAAACAACAGAAATTTATTTTGTCAGTTTTAGAGGTTGGAAGTCCAAGATCAAAGTACCAGCATGGTCAATGTCTTGTGAGAGCTCTCTTGCTGGCCAGCACATGGCCATTTTTTCCCTCTATCCTCACATGGCAAAGAGAGAGAAAGAGAGAGAGAGAGAGAGAGCATGAGAGCTAACTCTCTGGTGTCTCTCCTTATAAGAACAGTAATCCCATCATTAGGGCCCAACTCTGAAAACTTCACTCTAACCTAATTATCTCCCAAAGACCCCATTTCCAAATACCATCACATTGGGGGTCAAGGCTTCACCATAAGAATTCTGGGGAGACATGATTCAATCCATACCAGTTGCCTGAGAAATAGAAGGTAAGAGTCAATTGTGCCCTGAGATTTTTCAGCCTGTCTCTACTAAGATTCCATAACCCAACAACTTCTGGAGTGGAAGGAATCAGGCGAACATTCAACAAAGATTTATTTTTGTTTGGATACATGTTTTCCCAGTCTTGTGCCACTTGATAGTTAAACTTCTGAGCTAGGATTCAGCATCCCAAAGTTGAAGTTGTGGAAGTTGTTCAATAAATATTTGAACTCCCACTGTAGATTACACACTTGAGATACTATGATAAAAAAGAAAAAGTTCTGCCCTCGAGTGGATGGTAGAGAAAAATGAATAATTAATTATAAAACATGCTGGGGCAGGGAACACATAGGCAGGGGCACTTGGTTTTAAAGAATATGAAGACATTTTGAAATATTCTTGGAGGTAAAGGTATGCTAAGATTTGAAGAATGGATTGGAATACTCAAAGGAGAGAAATAAAATACTATGTTCCTTTTTCTTTTTATGGAACTTGGCAAAATAATCATAGAATTATGAAAACATTTGTGTCTAGAACATTTCTTTGGTCTATAAATGTCCAGCTGGTAAGTTATCTAATTCTCCTCCCTGACTGGTGTGGGTAAGTTTATTTCCATAAAAAAATCCAATATATATCAGCAAATTCATCCTGTGGGTGGCCAAATATGTGATACCTGATTAACTAACGTGACCACTTTGAATTTTGTATTTTTTAATACACAAATTGTGTCTTGTATAACTTATATATAAATTATACCTTAAGTTATAGTGTTATTGTAGAATCTTATTTTTCTAGTGCCCTGAAGGTCCTTGATAATAAATTATCAAGAATGTGCCATAATATTCCTAATGTGATACCATTTTCTGATATGTGATTCTGGACAAATCACACTTAAATCATTAAAGTAAAGTAAATCATTTAATTGAAAATCACTTAATATGTAGGAGTTAGTTTCTTTTCTGATATAAGAGAGTTGGATTATATATTTCTAGGGTTCCAACTTGAAATTCTTTGATGATTTTATATGACTCAAAATGACATTTAATTATTTGTGAAATAGGACATCCAATATATTAAAAATATTCTGTATTTGGGGGGCAACTGGGTGGCTCAGTTGGCTAAGGGTCCAACTCTTGATTTCCACTCAGGTCATGATCTTGTAGTTCATGAGTTCAAGCCCCGCATAAGGCTTTGCACTCTCAGCATGGAGCCTACTGGGGATTCTCTGTCTCTGTCTCTCTCTCTTTGTTCCTCCCCCACTCATTCTCTCCTCTCTCTCTCTCTCTCTCTCTCTCTCTCTCTTTCCTAAAATAAATAAGCTTAATAAAATAAAAATATTCTATATTTTGTAAATTATTACACATGGTTTAGGTTGCTTGTTTAAAATAATTAGATTACAACTACGCATTAGTTTAGATAATGCTGTAACAAATAAATTGTCACAGACTTTGAGTCTGGAGTTCTCTCTTGGCCAGCAAGAGAGTGGACACAAAATTGAATACGAGAGAGGCTAATGTCCAGGAGGATACAAGAACCCTGAGTAAGGATCTTTGCTCAGTATTTATTAGGATCAGAAGGCTGAAAAGTGTGATGGACAATAAAACAGTGATCATTAAAGAGACAATAAAACGTGATCATTAACTCATGTGTGTAAGAGAAAGGGGGTTTTAAAGGTATGAGGTGTTAGGTGTTAGGATCAATACAAATCAAAGTCCTGGCACCGAGCACATGGCCATTTACTACAGGCACCAGGTCCTGTATCTGTTTATCTTAACTTTTCTAGGTGCTAAGACAAATAGAACATGCTACCTCAGGGTTAACAAGGCATTTTTGTTGTTAACTAGCTCTCAGCATTTTCACCTTGCTGCAGCAACTTTCCACCTCTATCTGTTCTTGGACAGTTTCCTCCTGTGCAAGGGGCTTTCCACTCTGCTCTATCCTTTGTTCTACTCTGGAGGCACTTTTACCCTGTGGCAGCTTTCCACTCTAAGCCTTGTTAACCCATTGGTGCAAGGTCAGAGAATTCTTAAACTTATTCCTTACAATAAATCCCAAAATGTATAATGACTCAAGCAAAATGGAAATGTATTTCTCTTACTCATGTCAAATCTGATATCAATTTTCTTAGTTCACTGGCTTAAAGTCAGTAATCTGATCACACCTAACTGCTAGGGAGTCTGGGAAATATAGTCCAGCTGTGTACCCAGTAAGAGACAATAAGAGTTGGTAAACAACTAGCTAGTCTTTATCATAAAAGTGGATGTGTGTGTGTGTATGCATATGATAATAAAATTTTATTAGATTTTAATTTTTAAGATCATCAGAATTCTAATAGACCATGGGTAAAGTATATGATTAAATAATTCATAGGAGGAGATATAATAGCAGATATACGTGGGAGAAAAAAATTCAGCAGCATCAGTTGTCATATAAATTAAATAAAAACATAGTGTCATTTTAGACATTAAAATAGCAAATATTTTAAATTGTGATAAAATCCATTTGCTGGCCCAAGTTTGATGAAACTGGTATAATCATATATAGTTGATGGCTTTGGAATTTGGTATGACCATTTTAGAAAACAACCTAACAACATGGAAATTTATCCTCAATAACAATATCCAAAAGAAGAAAAAAAATACGTAAGTTGCTGAATAAAGTGAAAGACTAGAATTAGCAGGAACATTTATTGATAGGAAATGTTAAAAAATGATGATGTAGCAGCCAAAATGATAATTATGAAGGTGTGGACCTGTGCTTTTCCACAAATGCAAAAAAAAATGGTGTGTGTGTGTGTGTGTGTGTATAATTTGAATTATATTGAACATATAAAATTTGTATTTTACAAAAGGGTACAAATTTCCAGTGATAAGATGAATAAGTTCTGGGGATATAAAGTCTACATGGTGACTATAGTTAACAGTATTGTATTGTAGAGTTGAAAGTTATGAAGACAGCAAATCTTAAAAAGTTCTGACGACAAGGAAAAAAGGTAACTGTGAGGTGGTCATGTGTTAACTAAGCTCATTTTGCAATATATACTTATATCACATAATCATGTTGCATACCTTAAACTCACACAATGTTGTATGTCAATTATATTTCAATAACCCTGGGAAAAAAAACAGAAAGCAACTTGCCTTGTAATCCCCACATATAATAACACGGTTGGTCTTTCCCTGCATTCAAGACAGCATGCTGTGATTTCTTGGTAAAAATACATTTTAAAACACAGTGATTTTTTTTATTTTGGAAACATTTATACTATATTTTTTAAATGTGTATATCAAAGATAAAAGTTAGTAATAGTGATTTTTTGTTGTTGAGAAATGGTAAACTAAATACCCCCTAAAAATAATTCAACGCATTTCAATACGAATGGAAAAGTGTTTTCCTTAACTCTGAAAATAAAAAGTTTATTTTTAAAAAAGAGGGAGAAAACAGTTAGCAGTGATTATCTATAGGGAGGTGAAGTAGGGATTCTGAGGGAAAAGAAGACATTTTTGACAAAATTATAGCCTTTTGTGTTGTTAAATCTTTTACCGTGTACGCATATGATTTTAACAATTAAAAAATAGTATGTATGCTATGATAGTAAGTATGTGTAAATTATAGATGCTTATGGATATGTGCTAGAAGGGAAGATGGAGACAGGAAAACAGTCGATTTGTTATAATGGTAGAGATTATGTGCAATTTTCCTCTTCCTCTCAATGTGAAGACAAAAGAACATCTGTCTAAAATACCTTGGGAAGTAAATAAAATACAAATAATACATTAATGCATGAATGAGTGGGAAAGTACTGAATCAAGAAAAGGACTCATAAAATATTTATAAGAATTCACATTCGTGTGTGTAAATACAATTATTGCAAAACAGCCTGACAGGAGGAAGTGGCCCTAAAGCAAGCCTGGCCTCTTAGCAAGTCAATCATAGACGGCATCCTGGAAGAAGCAGAATGTGATTTGGTATTAGAAGGATGAGAAGGATATGATTGAGAGGCACTTTTTAAACTTTGACCAGCTGTCTGTACAGCTGTCTGTATCCCTGAAAAAACAAATAACCTTCCCATGTCCTCCTTGTTAGGAGACGACAAGGTACTCCGGTTGTGGCATCCCAACATCAGTACCAAGCCGGTGGGGAAACTTGTGGGGCACATGTTCAGTGTCACCGAGATCGTAACCAATGAGAAAGATCAACACATCATCAGCCTTTCTTCTGCAAAGGTAACACAAAACAACATAAATGAAATAGACCGTTTTTTTTCCCTTAAAATCAGCCACTGGAAAATCTAGAACACATGCAATTTTTGACTGAAATAGCTGCTTGTCACTGAGAAAAATACTGTCGATGTGGAGAAGGAAATGATGAGCCACTGTTCTGTTTCTGCTGATGAGAGCATGTAAAAGAATATGATTAAATATAAGCGTTAAAGGAAGGTCGTGCTGGAAAGAGAGCAGGCATGGCTCTCCTGTTGCAGACAGGACATCATCAGCAAAGACAGAAAGCATGATGGTTCTGTTGCTGTTATTACACAATGTCTTAAATGTTCTAATCAATGTGCTAAAATAAGAAAAAAGGAGTTACGAATATTAGATATATAATGACTGAGTCATTATATTTGCAAATAATAATGATTACCTCCTCAAAAAATACAACAAAATCAGGTCTTAAATTTTTTATTTTTTTAATTATTTTATGTTTATTTTATTTTATTTTATTTTTATTTTTTAATTATAATATTTGGAATTTATTTGCCTGCTGATTAAACACATAGACCAAATATATATGTATGTTGTCTGTGTAAGACAGTTGAGGGAAATGAGAATACTAACTGGATATTTATTTATTTATTTATTTTTAAATATATGAAATTTATTGTCAAATTGGTTTCCATACAACACCCAGTGTTCATCCCAACAGATGCCCTCCTCTATACCCATCACCCACCCTCCCCTCCCTCCCACCCCCCATTAGCCCTCAGTTTATTCTCAGTTTTTAAGAGTCTCTTATGCTTTGGCTCTCTCCCACTCTAACCTCTTTTTTTTTTCCTTCCCCTCCCCCATGGGTTCCTGTTAAGTTTCTCAGGATCCACATAAGAGTGAACACATATGGTATCTGTCTTTCTCTGTATGGCTTATTACACTTAGCATCACACTCTCTAGTTCCATCCACGTTGCTACAAAGGGCCATATTTCATTCTTTCTCATTGCCACGTAGTACTCCATTGTGTATACAAACCACAATTTCTTTATCCATTCATCAGTTGGTGGACATTTAGGCACTTTCCATAATTTGGCTATTGTTGAGAGTGCTGCTATAAACATTGGGGTACAAGTGCCCCTATGCATCAGTACTCCTGTATCTCTTGGGTAAATTCCTAGCAGTGCTATTGCTGGGTCATAGGGTAGGTCTATTTTCAATTTTTTGAGGAACCTCCGACTGTTTTCCATAGTGGCTGCACCAATTTGCATTCCCACCACCAGTGCAGGAGGGTTCCTGTTTCTCCACATCCTCGCCAGCATCTATAGTCTCCTGATTTGTTCATTTTGGCCACTCGGACTGGTGTGAGGTGATATCTGAGTGTGGTTTTGATTTGTATTTCCCTGATGAGGAGTGATGTTGAGCATCTTTTCATGTGCCTGTTGGACATCTGGATGTCTTCTTTAGAGAAGTGTCTATTCATGTTTTCTTCCCATTTCCTCACTGGATTATGTGTCTTTCGGGTGTGGAGTTTGGTGAGCTCTTTATAGATTTTGGATACTAGCCCTTTGTCCGATATGTCATTTGCAAATATCTTTTCCCATTCCGTTGGTTATTTTTTAGTTTTGTTGGTTGTTTCCTTTGCTGTGCAGAAGCTTTGTATCTTGATGAGGTCCCAGTAGTTCATTTTTGCTTTTAATTCCCTTGCCTTTGGGGATGTGTCAAGTAAGAAATTGCTATGGCTGAGGTCAGAGATATCTTTTCCTGTTTTCTCCTCTAGGGCTTTGATGGTTTCCTGTCTCACATTCAGGTCCTTCATCCATTTTGAGTTTATTTTTGTGAATGGTGTGAGAAAGTGGTCTAGTTTCATTCTTCTGCATGTTGCTGTCCAGTTCTCCCGGCACCATTTGTTAAAGAGACAGTCTTTTTTCCATTGAATATTCTTTCCTACTTTGTCAAAGATGAGTTGGCCATACTTTTGTGGGTCCCACTTTGGAGTCTCCATTCTATTCCATTGGTCTATGTGTCTGTTTTTGTGCCAATACCATGCTGTCTTGATGATTACAGCTTTGTAGTAGGGGCTAAAGTCCGGGATTGCGATGCCTCCTGCATTGGTCTTCTTCAAAATTACTTTGGCTATTCGGGGCCTTTTGTGGTTCCAAATTTTAGGATTGCTTGTTCTAGCTTCAAGAAGAATGCTGGTGCAGTTTTGATTGGGATTGCATTGAATGTGTAGATAGTTTTGGGTAGTATTGACATTTTGACAATATTTATTTTTCCAACCCATGAGCACATAATGTTTTTTCATTTCTTTATATCTTCTTCAATTTCCTTCATAAGCTTTCTATAGTTTTCAGCATTACAGATCTTTTACATCTTTGCTTAGGTTTATTCCTAGGTATTTATGCTTCTTCGTGCAATCGTGAATGGGATCAGTTTCTTTATTTGTCTTTCTGTTGCTTCATTATTAGTGTATAAGACTGCAACTGATTTCTGTACAACGATTTTGTATCCTGCAACTTTGCTGAATTCATGTATCAGTTCTAGCAGACTTTTGGTGGAGTCTATCGGATTTTCCATGTATAATATCATGTCATCTGCAAAAAGTGAAAGCTTAACTGCAGCTTTGCCAATTTTGATGACTTTGATTTCCTTTTTTTGTCTGATTGCTGATGCTAGCACTTCCAACACTATGTTAAACAACAGCGGTGAGAGTGGACATCCCTGTCGTGTTCCTGATCTCAGGGGGAAAGCTCTCAGTTTTTCCCCATTGAGGATGATGTTAGCTGTGGGCTTTTCATAAATGGCTTTTATGATGTTTAAGTATGTTCCTTCTATCCCGACTTTCTGGAGGCTTTTTATTAAGAAATGATGTTGAATTTTGTCAAATGCTTTTTCTGCATTGATTGATGGGATCATATGGTTTTTATCTTTTCTTTTATTAATGTGATGTATCACGTTGATTGATTTGCGAATGTTGAACCAGCCCTGCATCCCAGGAATGAATCCCACTTGATCATGGTGAATAATTCTTTTTATATGCTGTTGAATTCGATTTGCTAGTATCTTATTGAGAATTTTTGCATGCATATTCACCAGGGATATTGGCCTGTAGTTCTCTTTTTTATTGGGTCTCTGTCTGGTTTAGGAATCAAAGTAATGCTGGCTTCATAGAATGAGTCTGGAAGTTTTCCTTCCCTTTCTATTTTTTGGAACAGCTTGAGAAGGATAGGTATTCTTTTTGAGAAGCCTGGCTAGAGGTTTATCAATTTTGTTTATTCTTTCAAAAAACCAACTCTTGGTTTCATTGATCTGCTCTACAGTTTTTTTAGATTCTATATTGTTTATTTCTGCTCTGATCTTTATTATTTCTCTTCTTCTGTTGGGTTTACGGTTTCTTTGCTGTTCTGCTTCTATTTCCTTTAGGTGTGCTGTTAGATTTTGTATTGGGATTTTTCTTGTTTCTTGAGATAGGCCTGGATTGTAATGTATTTTCCTCTCAGGACTGCCTTCGCTGCATCCCAAAGCGTTTGGATTGTTGTATTTTCATTTTCGTTTGTTTCCATATATTTTTTAATTTTTTCTCTAATTGCCTGGTTGACCCATTCATTATTTAGTAGGGCGTTCTTTAAACTCCATGCTTTTGGAGGTTTTCCAGACTTTTTCCTGTGGTTGATTTCAAGCTTCATAGCATTGTGGTCTGAAAGTATGCATGGTATGATCTCAATTCTTGTATACTTATGAAGGGCTGTTTTGTGACCCAGTATGTGATCTATCTTGGAGAATGTTCCATGTGCACTGGAGAAGAAAGTATATTCTGTTGCTTTGGGATGCTGAATTCTAAATATATCTGTGAAGTCCATCAGATCCAATGTATCATTCAGGGCCCTTGTTTCTTTATTGACCGTGTGTCTAGATGATCTATACATTTCTGTAAGTGGGGTGTTAAAGTCTCCTGCAATTATCACATTTTTATCAATAAGGTTGCTTATGTTTGTGAGTAATTGTTTTAATATTTGGGAGCTCCCGTATTTGGCACATAGACATTTATAATTGTTAGCTCTTTCTGATGGATAGACCCTGTAATTACTATATAATGTCCTTCTTCATCTCTTGTTACAGCCTTTAATTTAAAGTCTGGTCTGTCTGATATAAGTATGGCTACTCCAGCTTTCTTTTGGCTTCCAGTAGCATGATAAATAGTTCTCCATCCCCTTACTCTCAATCTGAAGGTGTCCTCAGGTCTAAAATGAGTCTCTTGTAGACAGCAAATAGATGGGTCTTGTTTTTTATCCATTCTGATACCCTATGTCTTTTGACTGGTGCATTTAGTCCATTTACATTCAGTGTTATTATAGAAAGATATGAGTTTAGAGTCATTGTGATGTCTGTAGGTTTCATGCTTGTAGCAATGTCTCTGGTACTTTGTCTCACAGGATCCCCCTTAGGATCTTGTAGGGCTGGTTTAATGGTGATGAATTCCTTCAGTTTTTGTTTGTTTGGGAAGACCTTTATCTCTCCTTCTATTCTAAATGACAGACTTGCTGGATAAAGAATTCTCGGCTGCATATTTTTTCTGTTCATCACATTGAAGATTTCCTCCATTCCTTCCTGGCCTGCCAAGTTTCAGTAGAGATCCGTCACAAGTCTTATCAGTCTCCTTTTATATGTTAGAGCATGTTTATCCCTAGCTTTCAGAATTTTCTCTTTATCCTTGTATTTTGCCAGTTTCACTATGATATGTCGTGCAGAAGATCGACTCAAGTTACGTCTGAAGGGAGTTCTCTGTGCCTCTTGGATTTCAATGCCTTTTTCTTTCCCCAGATCAGGGAAGTTCTCAGCTATTATTTCTTCAAGTACATCTTCAGCACCTTTCCCTCTCTCTTCCTCCTCTGGGATACCAATTATGCGTATATTATTTCTCTTTAGTGCATCACTTAGTTCTCTAATTTTCCCCTCATACTCCTGGATTTTTGTATCTCTCTTTTTCTCAGCTTCCTCTTTCTCCATAACTTTATCTTCTAGTTCACCTATTCTCTCCTCTGCCTCTTCAATCCGAGCTGTGGCTGTCTCCATTTTATTTTGCAGCTCATTTATAGCATTTTTTAGCTCCTCCTGGCTATTCCTTAGTCCCTTGATCTCTGTAGCAATAGATTCTCTGCTGTCCTCTATACTGTTTTCAAGCCCAGCGATTAATTTTATGACTATTATTCTAAATTCACTTTCTGTTATATTGTTTAAATCCTTTTTTGATCAGTTTGTTAGCTGTCGTTATTTCCTGGAGATTCTTTTGAGGGGAATTCTTCCCTTTAGTCATTTTGGATAGTCCCTGGAGTGGTGTGGAACTGCGGGGCACTTCCCCTGTGCTGTCTTGAATAACTTGCATTGGTGGCCTGGGCTGCAGTCAGACCTGATGTCTGCCCCCAGCCCACCACTGGGGCCACAGTCAGACTGGTGTGTACCTTCTCTTCCCCTCTCCTAGGGGCAGGATTCAGTGTGGGATGGCGTGGCCCATCTGGGCTACTTGCACACTGCCAGGCTTGTGGTGCTGGGGATCTTGTGTATTAGCTGGGGTGGATCGGCAAGGTGCACAGGGGCGGGAGGGGCAGGCTCAGCTCGCTTTTCCTTTGGTGATCCACTTCAGGAGGGGCCCTGGGGCACTGGGAGTGAGTCAGACCCACCGCTGGAGAGATGGATCCGCAGAAGCTCAGCGTTGGGTGTTTTCTCGGTGCAAGCAATTTCCCTGACAGGAACTGGTTCCCTTGGGGATTTTGGCTGGGGGATGGGCAAGGGAGATGGCACTGGCAAGCGCCTTTGTTCCCCACCAACCTGAGCTCTGTTGTCCGGGTTCAACAACTCTCCCTCCTGTTGTCCTTCAGCCCTCCTGCTCTCCGAGCAGAGCTGTTAGCTTATAACCTTCCAGATGTTAAGTCCCGCTTGCTGTCCGAACATACTCCATCCAGCCCCTCCACTTTTGCAAGCCAGGCTCAGGGGCTCTGCTTCACCGGCGGGCTGCCCCTCTGCCCCGGCTCCCTCCCACCAGTCTGTGTAGCACGCACCGCCTCTCCACCCTTCCTACCCTCTTCTGTGAGCCTCTGGTCTACACTTGGCTCCAGAGAATCCATTCTGCTCATCTTCTGGTGGTTTTCTGGGTTATTTAGGCAGGTGTGGGTGGAATCTAAGTGATCAGCAGGACACGGTGAGCCCAGCGTCCTCCTACACTGTCATCTTCCTCCTCTCAGGTCTTAAATTTTTTAAATTGAAGATAGTTGACACACAAAATCAGTTTAAAATTTTAAGAGCAGATTGTTCAGTAAGGTGGTTTGTGACAATAGCAATTTCTAAAAAATAAATAAATTTCTATGTAAGAGCAATAACCACAATGGTCAAAGAGATAGCATTCACGAGAGCAAAAATTGTGAAATACCTAGAAATAATCTTAACAAGCGATATTCACCATTAATATTAAGATAATTAGGTTTTTCTGAAGTACTTTTATTGAAGAACATGAACAAAGGTACATGCTATGTTTTCTGCATTGGAATAGGGTACTATAAAAGATATTCTCCATCAAATTGAACAATTTTTAATGCTATTATTTTTTAATGCATTCATGATTATTTTAAGCATCAGTTTGTGGTTTAGTGTTAATGTCAAAATACTGATATACAAGAGTATCTTAGAAACTTTGGAAAATATCATTATAAGCCAGCATTTCTTCCTCTGTCAGATATTAACACATACTCTTTTTTTATTTTTTAATGTTTATTTATTTTTGAGAGAGAGACAGACAGAGCATGAATGCGGGAGGGGCAGACACAGAGGGAGACACAGAATCCTCAACAGGCTCCAGGCTCTGAGCTGTCAGCCTAGAGCCCAATGTAGGACTCAAACTCATGAGCAGTGAGATCATGACCTGAGCTGAAGTCAGATCCTTAACCAACTGAACCACCCGGGCACCCCAACACATATTCTAAAAGTTGCAATAAATAAAACAAAGCAGTATTAAATGCAGAACGAGTTAGACACATCCATGAAACAAAAAAGGCGAGAATGAATTCATGTGTGTGTGGGAATTTTGTATATTATAAAAATAGCAACCCAAGTCTTTGAGGATGATGGTAGTTCATTAAATGTTGGGAAAACTGATTAACCATATAAGGAAAAAATATATATAATTAGATGATCCCTTCATAATGAACAGCAAAATATCCCATACACATTAAAGATCTTACATGTAAAATATAAAAACATAGAAGTTCTGTGATTTTCCAGAAGAAAATACAGGTGAATATCCCTATAACCTTAGAGTAATTCCTAAGCATAGGACCTGTGACTACAGAAAAATAAATATGGTGGTTTCCTGTCTCACGTTCAGGTCCTTTATCTATTTTGAGTTTATTTTTGTGAATGTTGTAAGAAGGTTGTCTAGTTTCATTCTTCTGCATGTTGCTGTCCAGCTCTTCCAGCACCATTTGTTAAAGGGACTGTCTTTTTTCCATTGGATATTCTTTCCTACTTTGTCAAGGATTAGTTGGCCATACTTTTGTAGGTCTAACTCTGGAGTCTCCATTCTATTCCATTGGTCTATGTGTCTGTTTTTGTGCCAATACCATGCTGTGTTGATGATTACAGCTTTGTAGCAGAGGCTAAAGTCTGGGATTGTGATGCCTCCCGCTTTGATCTTCTTCTCCAAAATTACTTTGGCTATTCGGGGCCTTTTGTGGTTCCATATGAATTTTAGGATTGCTTGTTCTAGCTTCGAGAAGAATGCTGGTGCAGTTTTGATTGGGATTGCATTGAATGTGTAGATAGCTTTGGGTAGTATTGACATTTTAACAATATTTATTCTTCCAATCCATGGGCACGGAGTATTTTTCCATTTCTTTATATCTTCTTCAATTTCCTTCATAAGCTTTCTATAGTTTTCAGCATTACAGATCTTTTACATCTTTGGTTAGGTTTATTCCTAGGTATTTTATGCTTCTTGGTGCAATTGTGAATGGGATCAGTTTCTTTATTTGTCTTTCTGTTTCATTATTGGTTTATAAGAATGCAATTGATTTCTGTACATTGATTTTGTATCCTGCAAGATTGCTGAATTCATGTATCAGTTCTAGCAGACTTTTGGTGGAGTCTATCGGATTTTCCATGTATAATATCATGTCATCTGCAAAAAGTGAAAGCTTGACTTCATCTTTGCCAATTTTGATGGCTTTGATTTCCTTTAGTTGTCTGATTGCTGATGCTAGCACTTCCAACACTATGTTAAACAACAGCAGTGAGAGTGGACATCCCTGTTGTGTTCCTGATCTCAGGGGGAAACCACCAAAACCCTAGAAGAGAAAGCAGGAAAAAACATCTCTGACCTCAGCTGCAGCAACTTCTTACTTGACACATCTCCAAAGGCAAGGGAATTAAAAGCAAAAATGAACAATTGGGACCTCATCAAGATACAAAGCTTCTGCACTGCAAAGGAAACAATCAACAAAACTAAAAGGCAACCAAAGGAATGGGAAAAGATATTTGCAAATGACGTATCAGACAAAGGGCTAGTATCCAAAATCTATAAAGAACTCCCCCAAACTCCACACCCGAAAGACAAGTAATCCAGTGAAGAAATGGGAAAAAAACATGAATAGACACTTCTCCAAAGAAGACATCCAGGTGGCCAAAAGGCACATGAAAAGATGCTCAACATCACTCCTCATCAGCGAAATACAAACCAAAACCACACTGAGATACCACCTCACGCTGGTCAGAGTGGCTAAAATGAACAAATCAGGAGCCTATAGATGTTGGAGAGGATGTAGAGAAACGGAAACCCTCTTGCAGTGTTGGTGGGAATGCAAACTGGTACAGCCACTCTGGAAAACAGTCGGAGGTTCCTCAAAAAATTAAAAATAGTTCTACCCTATGACCCAGCAATAGCACTGCTAGGAATTTACCCAAGGGATAAAGGAGTGCTGATGCATAGGGGCACTTGTACCCCAATGTTTATAGCAGCACTTTCAACAATAGCCAAATTATGGAAAGTGACTAAATGTCCACCAACTGATGAATGGATAAAGAAATTGTGGTTTATATACACAATGGAATACTGCTTGGCAATGAGAAAGAATGCAATATGACCTTTGGTAGCAACATGGATGCAACTTGAGAGTGTTATGCTAAGTGAAATAAGTCATACAGAGAAAGACAGATACCGTATGCTTTCACTCTTATGTGGATCCTGAGAAACTTTACAGAAGACCATGAGGGAGTGGAAGGAGGAAAAAAAAAAGAGAGTTGGAGGGAGCCAAACCATAAGAGACTCTGAAAAACTGAGAATAAACTGAGGGTTGATGGGAGGGTGGGAGGGAGGGGAGGGTGGGTGATGGGCTTTGAGGAGGGCACCTGTTGGGATGAGCACTGGGTGTTGTATGGAAACCAATTTGACAATAAATTTCATATTTAAAAAAAAACAAGCACATTTTGCTACAACCTAAAAAAAAAAAGAAAAAGAAAGAAAAAGAAATATGACTATGTAAACATTTAAACTTTCTGTGAATTATAATAATTACCATTTATCAAATGTTCACCAAGTGCCAGACACTGTGGTACACATTTTACATACTCAACTCACTTGATGCTAATAACAGCCCTATAAAGTAATTATCATAATTTTGTATGTATAAAGGCAAATGAGACCTAAGTAACTTACCCAAGGTCACATAGCTACTTAGTGGCTAAATATAGTCTATCCCATCTGTCCCAACCCTAAACAGTTGCCCTATACATTTTTAAAAATGTTAAATACAGATTAGCAGAGGGGCAAAAATGCAACAAAAATAACAAAAACTGGAATAAGATCCTTGAACAAATAAACTTTTAGGCATTTCTTCTTCTTCTTTTTTAAAATGTCTATTTATTTATTTTAAGGGAGAGAAAGAAAGCGAGTGGGAGAGGGGCAGAGAGAAAGAGAAACCATCCCAAGCAGGCTCTGAGCCATCAACACAGAGCCTGACGTGGGGCTTGATCCCATGAAACATGAGATCATGATCTGAGCTGAAATCAAGTTGAAGGCTTAACTGACTAAGCCACTGAGGCACCCCTAGGCATTTATTCTAATGTAATAATCAGATAAGTGTCCAAAGACCCATAAAACAGGATGTTCATTGCACTGTTGCTTGTACGCTGATTTAAGAAGGAAGGAAAGTGGGGTGCCTGGGTGGCTCAGTCGGTTAAGCGGCCGACTTCGGCTCAGGTCATGATCTCACAGTCCGTGAGTTCGAGCCCTGCGTCGGGCTCTATGCTGACAGCTCAGAGCCTGGAGCCTGCTTCAGATTCTGTGTCTCCCTCGCTCTCTGACCCTCCCTTGTTCATGCTCTGTCTCTCTCTGTCTCAAAAATAAATAAACGTTAAAAAAAATTTAAAAAAAAAGAAGGAAAGAAAGAAAAAAAAGAGAGGTATGGGAAGGAGAGTGAGAAATTCAAAAATCTAAAAATAGGGCTTTGATTCAGTAAGTTATTTTATTTACTTGTTTGTTTGCTCTCCAGTGTTATTGAAATATAATTGATACACAGTACTGCATAAGTTTAGGGTACACAGCATAATGGTTTGACTTACACATATTGTGAAATGGTTACCACAGTAAGTTTAGTGAGCATGCACCATCTCATGTAGATAGAAAAAACTAAAAGAAAGAAAGAAAATAAATTCTTTCCCTGTGATGACAGCTCTCAGGATCTACTCTCTACAACTTCCACACACATCACACGGCAGTGTCAGCGACAGTCATTGTGGCTTATGTATCTTGTTCCTGGAAGTTTGTACCTTGTGACCCCCTACATCCCCAATCCCTCCCCTTCATTCAGTAAGTTGTGATGTGTCCTTTCACATCATAGTAATATCATACAGACTTTCAGTGTTATATAGATGAACACTGATGGGAAAATACCTAAACGTTAGGTAAACATTGGGAAATATAATGAAAAGCATGTAAGAAATTATTTTATTTTAAAACATTTCTTTGTCTATCATACATTACCAGGGGTGATTAACAAGATGTTGTAATTACCTGGGTGCCAAATTGTGAATGGATTATTTTTTTTCGTGTTTTTTTCTTACCTATTTTTTACAGTAAGTACTGCTTTTATAAGGAAACTATTTTTAATTTTAATTACATTAAAAAAATTAATGGTACTGGAAAGACAGTGAAGGTTTTGAGGCACTAAAATTAAACCACGTTATGAATTGAGAACTGGAGTCCCCTCTAGAGAAATTAAAGACAACAAAGATACCTGTCTAGCAAATATTTAGGCCATTCATGTCTAGAGGTGAAGAGACATAAGCGATTAGATTTCCCATTTCTTGTAAGCGTAACAGGTGTATTAACATTATGATGCTCATTCAAACACCCCAGCAGCTTCACTGGGAAAATTACTTGATATCTTTCCACACGGTTCTTCATGTGTAAAGTGTATTTTTGCCTACAGGGTTATTATAAAAATTAAATGATCTCATTCATTACTTATTCAGGAAGCATTTATTTCTTGAGCATCTATTATGTGACAGGTACTGCTCTGGCTTCTAGAGAAGGGAGCACTGAATGAGTCAGATAAGGCCCTTTTCACAGGACATTGACATTCTGGGGGAAGAGAGAGTCGAACGAAGTAGCAAATAAACAGGAAAATAGCATGGTAAGTATTCTAATGAAAAGAAATTACAATCATGTCATGTGACTGAAAATCACCTCTGAAGAGGTGACAGAAAAACTGAACCCAGGATGACCAGAAGAGCCAGCCCCACAAAGATCTGAGAAATGAGCAATTTAGCCAGAGAGAACACCAAATTCGGCCCATACGTGTTTTTTTCTAGAGCTGCCATCATCATTTCTAGTAGTAATATCATTAATTACAGCAAAAATAGCATATTTTTAAACATCTAGCATTCCTTCAAATTGCTTCATATAAACTAGTTTTCAACCCATCAAGCTTTAATAAATCACCAGCCAGGGGCGCCTGGGTGGCTTCAGTCTGCTAAGTTTCTGACTCTTGATTAAGGCTCAGGTCATGATCCCAGGGTCATGGAATCAAGCCCTGAGTCAGGCTTGCACTGAATGTGAAGCCTGCTTAAGATTCTCTCGCACGCACTGGTTCAATATCCGCAAAACAACATGATTCATCACATCAATAAAAGAAAGGACAAGAACCATATGATCCTCTCAATAGATGCAGAGAAAGCATTTGACAAAATACAGCATCTTTATTGATAAAAACCCTCAAGAAAGTAGGGATAGAAAGATCATACCTCGAGATGATAAAAGCCATATACGAGCGACCCAACGCTATTATCATCCTCAATGGGGAAAAACTGAGAGCTTTTCCCCCTAAGGTCAGGAACAAGACAGGGATGTCCACTGTCACCACTGTTATTCAACATAGTATTGGAAGTCTTAGCCTCTGCAATCAGACAACACAAAGAAATAAAAGGCATCCAAATCAGCCAGGAGGAGGTCACACTTTCACTCTTCGCTGATGACGTGATACTTTAGATGGAAAACCCAAAAGATTCCACCAAAAAACTGCTAGAACTGATTCATGAATTCAGCAAAGTTGCAGGATATAAAATCAATGTGTAGAAATTGGTTGCATTTCTGAACACCAACAATGAAGCAACAGAAAGAGAAATCAAGGAATCGATCCCATTTACAATTGCACCAAAACCCGTAAAATACCTAGGAATAAATCTAACCAAAGAGGTGAAAAATCTATACACAGAAAACTATAGAAAGCTGATGAAAGAAATTGAAGAAGACACAAAGAAATGGAAAAATATTCCATGCTCCTGGATAGGAAGAACAAATACTGTGAAAATGTCGATCCTACCCAAAGCAATCTACATATTCAATGCGATCCCTATCAAAGTAACATCAGTATTCTTCACAGAGCTAGAACAAATAATCCTAAAATTTGTATGGAACCAGAAAAGACCCCGAATAGGCAAAGCGATCTTGAAAAAGAAAACCAAAGCTGGAGGTGTCACAATCCCAGACTTCAAGCTATACTACAAAGCTGTAATCATCAAGATAGTATGGCACTGGCAGAAGAACAGACACTCAGATCAATGGAATAGAATAGAGAACCCATAAATGGACCCACAAACATATGGCCAACTAATCTTTGACAAAGCAGGAAAGAATATCCAATGGAATAAAGACAATCTCTTCAGCAAGTGGTGTTGGAAAAACTGGACAGCGACATGCAGAAGAACGAACCTGGACCACTTTCTTACACCATACATAAAAATAAACTCAAAATGGATGAAAGACCTAAATGTAAGACAGGAAGCCATTAAATCCTCGAGGAGAAAGCAGGCAAAAACCTCTTTGATCTTGCCCACAGCAATTTCTTACTCAACACATCTCCGAAGGCAAGGGAAACAAAAGCGAAAATGAACTACTGGGACCTCATCAAAATAAAAAGCTTCTGCACAGCAAAGGAAACAATCAGCAAAACTAAAAGGCAACTGACAGAATGGGAGAAGATATTTCCAAAAGACATATCAGATAAAGGGTTAGTATCCAAAATCTACAAAGAACTTATCAAACTCAACACCCAAAAAACAAATAATCCAGTGAAGAAATGGGCAAAAGACATGAATACACACTTTTCCAAAGAAGACATCCAGATGGCCAACCGACACATAAAAAAATGCTCAACATCACTCATCATCAGGGAAATACAAATCAAAACCACAGTAAGATACTACCTTACACCTGTCAGAATGGCTAAAATTAACAACTCAGGCAACAACAGATGTTGGCGAGGATGCAGAGAAAGAGGATCTCTTTTGCATTGTTGGTGGGAATGCAAGCTGGTGCAGCCACTCTGGAAAACAGTATGCAGATTTCTCAAAAAACTAAAAATAGAACTACCAAATGACCCAACATCTGCAGTACTAGGCATTTATCCAAGGGATACAGATGTGCTGTTTCGAAGGGACACATGGACCCCCAGGTTTATAGCAGCACTATCAACAATAGACAAAGTATGGAAAGAGCCCACATGTCCATTGATGGATGAATGGATAAAGAAAATGTGGTATGAGAAGGTCCGGAAGATGGCGGCGTAGGAGGACGCTGGGCTCACCGCGCGTCCTGCTGATCACTTAGATTCCACCTACACCTGCCTAAAGAACCCAGAAAACCGCCAGAGGATTAGCAGAACGGAGTCTCCGGAGCCAAGCGCAGACGAGAGGCCCACGGAAGAGGGTAGGAAGGGCGGCGAGGCGGTGCGCGCTCCACGGACTGGCGGGAGGGAGCCGGGGCGGAGGGGTGGCCCGGGGTCAAGCAGAGCCCCCGAGTCTGGCTGGCAAAAGCGGAGGGGCCGGACGGACTGTGTTCCGACAGCAAGCGCGACTTAGCGTCTGGGAGGTCATAAGTTAACAGCTCTGCTCGGAAAGCGGGAAGGCTGGAGGACAAAGGGAGGGAGAGCTGCCGAGCCCCCGGAGGGCAGAGCTCAGCTTGGCGGGGAACAAAGGCGCCAGCGCCATCTCCCCCGCCCATCCCCCAGCCAAAATCCCAAAGGGAACCAGTTCCTGCCAGGGAACTTGCTCGCGCAGTGCAAACACCAAACTCTGTGCATCTGCGGAGCCAAACCTCCGGCAGCGGATCTGACTCCCTCCCGCTGCCACAGGGCCCCTCCTGAAGTGGATCACCTAAGGAGAAGCGAGCTAAGCCTGCCCCTCCAGCCCCCGTGCACCTTGCCTACCCACCCCAGCTAATACGCCAGATCCCCAGCAACACAAGCCTGGCAGTGTGCGAGTAGCCCAGACGGGCCACGCCACCCCACAGTGAATCCCGCCCCTAGGAGAGGGGAAGAGAAGCCACACACCAGTCTGACTGTGGCCCCAGCAGTGGGCTGGGGGCAGACATCGGGTCGGACTGCGGCCCCGCCCACTAACTCCAGTTATACACCACAGCACAGGGGAAGTGCACTGCAGGTCCTCACCACTCCAGGGACTCTCCAAAATGACCAAACGGAAGAATTCCCCTCAGAAGAATCTCCAGGAAATAACAACAGCTAATGAACTGATCAAAAAGGATTTAAATAATATAACAGAAAGTGAATTTAGAATAATAGTCATAAAATTAATTGCTGGGCTTGAAAACAGTATACAGGACAGCAGAGAATCTCTTGCCACAGAGATCAAGGGACTAAGGACCAGTCACGAGGAGCTGAAAAACACTTTAAACGAAATGCAAAACAAAATGGAAACCACGATGGCTCGGCTTGAAGAGGCAGAGGAGAGAATAAGCGAACTAGAAGATAAAGTTATGGAGAAAGAGGAAGCTGAAAGAGAGATAAAAAAATCCAGGAGTATGAGGGGAAAATTAGAGAACTAAGTGATACACTAAAAAGAAATAATATACGCATAATTGGTATCCCAAAGGAGGAAGAGAGAGGGAAAGGTGCTGAAGGGGTACTTGAACAAATTATAGCTGAGAACTTCCCTGAACTGGGGAAGGAAAAAGGCATTGAAATCCAAGAGGCACAGAGAACTCCCTTCAGACATAACTTGAATCGATCTTCTGCACGACATATCATAGTGAAACTGGCAAAATACAAGGATAAAGAGAAAATTCTGAAAGCAGCAAGGGATAAACGTGCCCTCACATATAAAGGGAGACATATAAGACTCGTGACTGATCTCTCCTTTGAAACTTGGCAGGCCAGAAAGGCTTGGCACGATATCTACAGTGTGCTAAACAGAAAGAATATGCAGCCAAGAATCCTTTATCCAGCAAGTCTGTCATTTAGAATAGAAGGAGAGATAAAGGTCTTCCCAAACAAACAAAAACTGAAGGAATTTGTCACCACGAAACCAGCCCTACAAGAGATCCTAAGGGGGATCCTGTGAGACAAAGTACCAGAGACATCACTACAAGCATAAAACATACAGACATCACAATGACTCTAAACCCGTATCTTTCTATAATAACACTGAATGTAAATGGATTAAATGCACCAACTAAAAGACATAGGGTATCAGAATGGATAAAAAAACAAGACCCATCTATTTGCTGTCTACAAGAGACTCATTTTAGATCTGAGGACACCTTTAGATTGAGAGTGAGGGGATGGAGAACTATTTATCATGCTACTGGAAGACAAAAGAAAGCTGGAGTAGCCATACTTATATCAGACAAACTAGACTTTAAATTAAAGGCTGTAACAAGAGATGAAGAAGGGCATTATATAATAATCACAGGGTCTATCCATCAGGAAGAGCTAACTATTATAAATGTCTATGCGCCGAATACCGGAGCCCCCAGATATATAAAACAATTACTCATAAACATAAGCAACCTTATTGATAAGAATGTGGTCATTGCAGGGGACTTTAACACCCCACTTACAGAAATGGATAGATCATCTAGACACACAGTCAATAAAGAAACAAGGGCCCTGAATGATACATTGGATCAGATGGA
>NC_064813.1:7699075-7759169 GCF_023721935.1 Panthera uncia | reverse complement strand
TCAATCGATGCAGAAAAGGCCTTTGACAAAATCCAGCACCCTTTCTTAATAAAAACCCTTGAGAAAGTCGGAATAGAAGGAACATACTTAAAGATCATAAAGGCCATTTATGAAAAGCCCACAGCTAACATCATCCTCAACGGGGAAAAACTGAGAGCTTTTTCCCTGAGATCAGGAACACGACAGGGATGCCCACTCTCACCGCTGTTGTTTAATATAGTGCTGGAAGTTCTAGCATCAGCAATCAGACAACAAAAGGAAATCAAAGGCATCAAAATTGGCAAAGATGAAGTCAAGCTTTCGCTTTTTGCAGATGACATGATATTATACATGGAAAATCCGATAGACTCCACCAAAAGTCTGCTAGAACTGATACATGAATGCAGCAAAGCTGCAGGATACAAAATCAATGTGCAGAAATCAGTTGCATTCTTATACACTAACAATGAAGCAACAGAAAGACAAATGAAGAAACTGATCCCATTCACAATTGCACCAAGAAGCATAAAATACCTAGGAATAAATCTAACCAAAGATGTAAAAGATCTGTATGCTGAAAACTATAGAAAGCTTATGCAGGTAATTGAAGAAGATATAAAGAAATGGAAAGACATTCCCTGCTCATGGATTGGAAGAATAAATATTGTCAAAATGTCAATACTACCCAAAGCTATCTACACATTCAATGCAATCCCAATCAAAATTGCACCAGCATTCTTCTCGAAACTAGAACAAGCAATCCTAAAATTCATATGGAACCACAAAAGGCCCCGAATAGCCAAAGTAATTTTGAAGAAGAAGACCAAAGCAGGAGGCATCACAATCCCAGACTTTAGCCTCTACTACAAAGCTGTCATCATCAAGACAGCATGGTATTGGCATAAAAACAGACACATAGACCAATGGAATAGAATAGAAACCCCAGAACTAGACCCACAAACGTATGGCCAACTCATCTTTGACAAAGCAGGAAAGAACATCCAATAGAAAAAAGACAGTCTCTTTAACAAATGGTGCTGGGAGAACTGGACAGCAACATGCAGAAGGTTGAAACTAGACCACTTTCTCACACCATTCACAAAAATAAACTCAAAATGGATAAAGGACCTGAATGTGAGACAGGAAACCATCAAAACCTTAGAGGAGAAAGCAGGAAAAGACCTCTCTGACCTTAGCCGTAGCAATCTCTTACTCGGCACATCCCCAAAGGCAAGGGAATTAAAAGCAAAAGTGAATTACTGGGACCTTATGAAGATAAAAAGCTTCTGCACAGCAAAGGAAACAACCAACAAAACTAAAAGGCAACCAACGGAATGGGAAAAGATATTTGTAAATGACACATCGGACAAAGGGCTAGTATCCAAAATCTATAAAGAGCTCACCAAACTCCACACCCGAAAAACAAATAACCCAGTGAAGAAATGGGCAGAAAACATGAATAGACACTTCTCTAAAGAAGACATCCGGGGGCGCCTGGGTGGCGCAGTCAGTTGAGCGTCCGACTTCAGTCAGGTCATGATCTCGCGGTCCGTGAGTTCGAGCCCCGAGTCAGGCTCTGGGCTGATGGCTCAGAGCCTGGAGCCTGTTTCCGATTCTGTGTCTCCCTCTCTCTCTGCCCCTCCCCCGTTCATGCTCTGTCTCTCTCTGTCCCAAAAATAAATAAAAAACGTTGAAAAAAAAATTAAAAAAAAAAAAAAAAGAAGACATCCGGATGGCCAACAGGCACATGAAAAGATGTTCAACGTCGCTCCCTATCAGGGAAATACAAATCAAAACCACACTCAGATACCACCTCACGCCAGTCAGCGTGGCCAAAATGAAGAAATCAGGGGACTATAGATGCTGGAGAGGATGTGGAGAAACAGGAACCCTCTTGCACTGTTGGTGGGAATGCAAATTGGTGCAGCCGCTCTGGAAAGCAGTGTGGAGGTTCCTCAGAAAATTAAAAATAGACCTACCCTATGACCCAGCAATAGCACTGCTAGGAATTTACCCAAGGGATACAGGAGTACTGATGCATAGGGGCACTTGTACCCCAATGTTTATAGCAGCACTCTCAACAATAGCCAAATTATGGAAAGAGCCTAAATGTCCATCACCTGATGAATGGATAAAGAAATTGTGGTTTATATACACAATGGAATACTACGTGGCAATGAGAAAGAATGAAATATGGCCTTTTGTAGCAACATGGATGGAACTGGAGAGTGTTATGCTAAGTGAAATAAGCCATACAGAGAAAGACAGATACCATATGGTTTCACTCTTATGTGGATCCTGAGAAACGTAACAGAAACCCATGGGGGAGGGGAAGAAAAAAAAAAAAAAAGAGGTTAGAGTGGGAGAGAGCCAAAGCATAAGAGACTGTTAAAAACTGAGAACAAACTGAGGGTTGATGGGGGGTGGGAGGGAGGGCAGGGTGGGTGATGGGTATTGAGGAGGGCACCTTTTGGGATGAGCAATGGGTGTTGTATGGAAACCAATTTGACAGTAAATTTCATGTATTAAAAAATAAAAAAATAAAAAATAAATAAAAAAAAAAGAAAATGTGGTATATATATACAATGGAGTATTACTCGGCAATCAAAAAGAATGAAATCTTGCCATTTGCAACTACGTGGATGGAACTGGAGGGTATTATGTTAAGTGAAATTAGTCAGAGAAAGAGAAAAATCATATGACTTCACTCATATGAGGACTTTAAGAGACAAAACAGATGAACATAAGGGAAGGGAATCAAAAATAATATAAAAACAGGGAGGGGGACAAAACAAAAGAGACTCATAAATATGGAGAACAAACTGAGGGTTGCTAGAGGTGTTGTGGGAGGCAGGATGGGCTAAATGGGTAAGGGGCATTAAGGAATCTACTGAAATCATTGTTTCACTATATACTAACTAATTTTGGATGTAAATTTTAAAAAATAAAAAATAAAGTTAAATAAAAAAAAGATTCTCTCTCTCTCTCAAAAAAGAAACATTTAAGAAAAATAGTAACAAAATAAAATAAATGACTGGCCAGTCACATGCCTATGACATGCCTTTTCCGAAGCCCTTACAGCAGATTTTCATCCTTCGTCCTAGTTCTGCAGACTTTCCACCCAGATATTGTTTTCTTCTGCAGATGTTAAAATTGTATTTCTGGTCACAGAGCTCAAGCATTTAGCCACTGAGCCACACCTCCTGCTCCTGAAGAGCTGATGAACCCTGACAGATGCAGGAAGAAACAAAAAGTGGGAAACATGGTGGTCAGCTTTCTCAAGCACAGTCTAGATACCAAAGGTTATTTTTGTTCTTTTTGCTATGAGGAGAGAAATATACATGCTTTGATGACTTCTAACAGATTGCAAATGGGTGTTTAACAGTTGCTTTTTTTCTTTTTTTTAATTTTCACTTTGGAAGTGATATGAAGAAACCTGAGAAAAGGCGCAGCTTGACTCGACTGGGAGTGTGCCTTAGAGCAAGAGTCAATGTCCTGAAGTCAGGTGCCAGGTGCATAATGTCAAAGCAAGCAGAGGGGTTGCCTGCTTGGCCTGCAGTCTGGCTAGATGCCATCTTATTCCTGACCTTGTCTAAGATCCTGTCCTAAGTGACGAGGACACTACTGTCTTGCTCCCAGGCAGCATGGCTAAGAGAATGGCCTCCAAAACCTGGCAGACCTAAATTGAAGAGTGACTCTGACAGTTATAGGTGGTGTGACCTTGGATGAGTTATTTGAGATCGCTGAGGAGCGTAATAGAATACCTTCCTCATAGGGTTGATGTGAGGATGATGCAATGAGATAAGGTAAGGAGCACGCACACAGTGCCTGGTATGTAACCAGCACCCCCCCCCACCATTAACATCAGCAGTTATCAGAAAGACGGGTGCTCCCCACTCTCCATAGTGGGGACAGGACTTGTACTGATCTACCTGCTTTTGTCCTGAGCCTCCTCTGCGGCCACACAGGGGTAGATTATGGGTGTGGTATGTGGCATGGAACAGGGTGAGGCTTTCCAAAAAGCCCATGCTTCTCATGCTACTCAGTCATTTATATTCATCTCATGCTGAACACCTGTCAATTCTACATGAGGTTAAACAAAATCTACTCTCCTTGAGCCCCTGACATGGCTCTCACACTCCACAAGCTACCTCATCTTCTACTAAGCTGACAATGTTGAGTCGCTTCATTAGCTTCCATCTTACCCACCTCAAAATATTTGTGTTTTTCTGTTTTTTTAGCTACTTTCTCTCTTTTCCTCCTGCCCAAGGCCAAAAATTTCTCTTCCTTCCTGAATCAAATCCCTACTTTCGTTCTCTTAGTCTAACCCTGCACCATCAAGACCCTTGTCGCATCAGTTCTCTTCTTACACTCAACGTCTCTATCTTCAAGGTTCCTTAAAGGACCGTTTGGTTCTTATTTATCCTTTCCAAAATTCCTGCTTATCTAAAACTGAATTAATTTCCCACGTCAAATCTCCTTTTCCTGACTTCTGGTCTTCTTCTAGCTGTTAATGATAGCATCTGTTCCCCACAGAACAATGACCAACTTCAAAGTCACTTTTAAACCTTCTGACTCTCTAACCCCTCACATTGGCCAGTCTCCAAGCCTCTGCAATGTTTTTCATATCGGGTGCCTCATTCTTCTTCCCACAGATATGGCCTTCGTGCAGACCCACTGAGAGGCTCCCAGTTACGTAGTCACATGAGAAGGCACTTGTGGTCCTCCTGCTTCAGTCCTTCCCATCTCCCCATCATCCGAATATTACACTGTCATGTTGATCATCCTCTTACCTACTTAACTTTCTTACATATCATCAAAGCCACCTCATGCCTTATAAATAAAGTTAAGATTCTCTTTTCTAGTTTTCTCTTCATGGTCTGGAACCAGATACCTTTTCTAGTTTTGTTGCTACTTACTTGTATTCAGATAGTCTAAACTTCACCCAGCCCTTCCCCAAAGTCTTTATGCTTTCCTGCCTGTGTCTGTAGATGCTTTCCTCCCATACTCAGCTGTTCTACTGAGCCTTTAGATGTCAGTGCAATATCACATCCTCCATGAAGCTTTCACCAAGAGAAAACTGGAGTTCATCTCTCTTTGGTGAATAAGAAATGTGGGTCCTTGAAACAGACCCAGGGATAGGAGGAAAAGCTGACCTTTAAAAATATGTTACCCTTAACTCATAAAAATCAGAACTCTTTTCTGGTTTTTACTCCTTATGCTTTTTTTCTTGTATGAGATTATTCTATATGATGTAAATTCCAGTTGGGTTTTTTCCCCCTACTTTTTGGATAACTGGAAGCATCTATGATTAAGAGCCAGATTTTACTACTGTCAGCATTTTGTCACCTTCTGTCCTTCCTTTGCTGCTTGGGACATTCCATTTTGGGTAAACTGTGATTTGCAACATCCTCAGGAGGAAGAGTTACTTGCCTCTAATCTGTCCTCAAAGCAGACTGTTGGAAATTTTTCTGGGGAAGATCAATATATGTTAGGAATCCTTAGCTAGTAAAACCTTAGTGACCAACTGTAAAGAAAAAATACAAACTAAGAGAAAGGGACTCATGCTTTGGGATTCAGACTCAACTTGAAGAGTCTGAAGCAGTCTGAAGAGTCTGAAAGCTTTTTGCTTACGTACACGTCTTGCCTTCTTTCTGTCTCTAATCCCAGAATAGTCATCGAACATCTTCAAAAGGCCCTGTTGATAGTTCTGACTGTTGGGAGACAATGTGCCCCACAAAACAGTGGAGAACCAGCCCCTACATGAAACTTCCTTCCGTTTGTGGCTGTCACTCTCTATTTGTATAACCTGGGACACTTTGTTGTCATGACACGTTTGCTTAAGATGGGCTATGAGCTTCTGAGTTTTGCCCTTTGGGACTATTCCCTCTTCACCCCACCCCCTTGCCCACCAGACCACTTGCACAAATACACACACACATTTGCATGTGCACACACACATATTCACTACTGTCTACCTAAGGTAGCTCTCTGGGTATACAGTTGCCATTAACTTTCATTCCTTAGTAAATGTAATTCTTGCAAAAGCCTGACATTGTTCTTTGGCTGGTAAACTGGATGTATCTCAAAGCTATCCTCCTGGAAATCTTGACTTCCTACTGTGTCTATATGAATCAAGCAATAATATGTGATCCCCTGCTAAGTGTCTAATACTGTATCAGGCCCTGTGATTAAACATCTTTTGATATAATCTCTGCCCAAAGGGAGTTAAAAATCTAGTTGAGTAAATAAGGCAAAACTTCCAAAAATCTTTGATGGCAAAACCTAGGAATGACAAAAACATCAAGTTCAGTTCTCTTACAGAACTGGAGTAAATTATGAAAGCTGGTTTTGCAACTTGAAATCAGGAAGTCATCAAATTGTAATCTTCTCAAAAAGCAAGGTTGACTTTGGCAATCTAACAAAACTTAAAACACTCATACCCTTTGACACAAAAATTCCATTTCTGGAATTTATCAAACAGGTATGTTTAGACTACTATAAAAAATTACATGTGCAAGGAGGTTCACTATCACTTTACTAAAAGAAAATAAAGGAAATAAGCATAATTCTATCAGTTGGAAACTAATTAAAATAAATTATGGAGCATTCATACAACAGAATACTATACAGCCATTAAAAAGAATGAAGTACATTTCAGTAAATATGCCCTCATATTGATGTAAGCTCTTTCTATATATGACCTCATTTAACGTTTGTGACAACTCTGTGAGACAGGTTCTGATATAATCTCCCTTACAAATGTAAAAACTAAGGCTCAGAGATGTTAAGAGATTTGGCCAATGTCACACAGCTAGTAAATGGTGAAAGAGGATTCCACTGAGTTTTCTGCCTTCAGAGGCGATATCTCCCAACAGTGATTAACCTAAGAAGTTGAACTGGAGATCCCAGAAGGAGTGGGTAGGTGGGAAAGGGTACTCTGGGTTTTGTACTGTTTGAAATTTTCTACCAGGCACATATAATAACGTGGTAATTAAAAAGTTAATTTTTAAAGGCATGCTGGGTGTCCTCATTTCATTTCCGTTTTGCCAGTTATCACACAGGAAAAATGTGAGAACAAGATAACAGAATCAACAGTTTTAGTTACACGTAGGAATTTTTTTTTCTTCTTGTTATTTGGAAGAGCTTAAAAAAATACATTTTTGCATTGAATTCGCTACACAATCAACATTGAATGCCTACCATTTCTATTGCACTCTTATACATACCCCTGCTTTCAAATATAGTATTTGTCTATAATACTGTGTTAGCCCTCAAAAGAGTCATAATATCAGAGATCTTTAGGCTCTTCCTATGTAAAATAATGTAACCCTAATTGATTCATTTGGGGTCTAAAACCTAATTAACCTCTTGTAGACATTAGGTAAAATTAGGAAGGCTGGCAAAATCCCAGCTTCCCTTGACAAATCAAAAATGCGGAATTCCCCATGTCCCTCCCTCTATTAAATGACACTGCAATTCTAAAGACTTCTACTAATACAAGTGTTAGCATCCCACAATTGTTCCAACGTCTATTCAAATATAGCCCTTACAATGCATGATAATGTCATGTGTCATATCTACTCTCCTGCCTCGATGAGGGTCTGTCCAAGAACAGGAGGAATAGTGCTTCTACTGATCTTTTGTTTCTGAGGCAGCTAGCTCAGAGTTCCAGAGTTATTTGCTGTATAAGGAATCATGCATATCATGTTGGTTTTGCACCTTTTTACAATCCTTTTTCTGTGTATCCAAAACCAATGTCTACACATCTGATATTCTGCTCTAGTCACTCTGTAATAAACACCCATCAAGAAAAAAAAAAAGAAGAGTTTATTAATGTGTTTGGATAATAGTGATTGGCATCGAGTTTGCAAGAAAAGACCAAAAACCTGGTTGAATCAAAACAATCCTCACTCCTGGCTCAGACACATGTAGAGTTTCCAAAAATTTTTACTTTATCATTATTTATTAATTTTCCTCACAAAGCTTCAGGGGAGGCCTTCCTATTGTCCTTCTCTTTCATATTTGGGGATGAGTAACTTTATCCTCAAAGACTTGCAGCCTTGCAATTCAATTTTTCCTAGTGTTAAAAAAAATCCTGTCACTGAACCCCTGCATTCCCAATTTGTTTGAAAATCATTTTATTATTTTTTAAACTGTCTTTTTTTTTAAAAAAAGTTTATTTATTTTTAAGAGAGACAGTGTGCGCAAGCATGGTTGGGGGAGGGACAGAGAGAGAGGGAGACAAAAAATCCAAAGCTGGTTTCATGCTGTCAGCACGGAGCCTGATGTGAGGCTTGAACTCATGAACATTGAGATCATGACCTGAGCTGAAACCAAGAATCAGACACTTAACCAACTGAGCCACCCAGATGCCCCTGAAAATCATTGTTTTTAATGCTACTAGAAGGTGAATATTTTTTGTAATCTCTGTGTTAGACAGATATGTAATAATATTTAATTTATAATTTATAAATACTGCATTCTGCATCCAAGGGCTTCTCTAGTTGAAGCCACCTATCCTCTCAGATTATTTTCTTTCTATAGCAGCTCAGTCTCTTTCTGAAATTCTGCCCTTCCTAATCCCCTTCAGGCCCAACCTGGCTCCACTTCTGTCTCTCAGGCTTTGAGGCACTAACACTGGCCACAGGAACACTGTCCACCCTGAGGGAAATGAATAGAGAAGAGAACTAGAATCGACAGATTCTAGAGCCTAATTGATAACACTACCCTCCTTTCCTCCAAAGTAGCTAATACATTAAAACCACCTAAAAACAGAGCCAATGAATTATGTTTTCTGACGTTACCCCGCTTATTAATTGATTTATCCGATTACAGCGTACTGACTGCCTACACAGTGCTGCAACATTATAAATTCCTTCAAGGTCTGGACCAAGACAGAGAATAAGCAAGTGAGCAGACCAAAACCCAGCTAAGTAACCAACCTAACTACAGAGAACACAGAAGACACTGAGAAAACAATCAAATAGCACATGGTTTCTCCCTTAAGCAAGTCACAGTTTAGTAGAGAAGGCAACTGAGTAAATCATCATATGGCATATGACATCATATGACAATTTCTAATTGCTATTACTGTATACAGATATTATGGGCATCTAGAGCTAGGAGGGTGACCAAAGAAGTTGACCTTTTGCTTTTTGGTTTTTGGTTGTTGTTTTTTTTTTTTTTTTTCATTTTGAACAAGTGCTATGTTTTTATGCCAGTAGTACACATATAAGTGTCCCTAAACTGTAGATAGTTTTATTTTGCATGTTTCAATGTTCTTTATAAATATAGTGAATAGATCCTACAGAAATTTCCTTTTTTCCACTCACCACTATATGCTGAGATTTATCCGTGTTATAACATATGGCTTTAGTTCATTTATTTTAACAGCTATGCAGTATTCTATCGTATGTGTATCACATATTTATCCAACTTGACCAATGACCATTGGACTTGTTGCTACCCTCTGTGGCTTTGGGATTGTTGCCTTGGTTGAACAGAGATATTTTACTCTAATTCAGTTAAATGTATCCATCTTTTATGGCTCATGCTTTCTTTGCTTATTGAAGAAATATTTTTCAACTCTTAAGTGCATAAGGATATCCTCTTCTAAGTTTTTCTAAAAATTATAGTTCCTTTTACATATTTAGGGCTCTGTGTATGTGTGCACACACTGGCACATGTGTCTGTATGCTCACTCCTCTGTAACTATAGCCTTTCCCCACCTGTCCCCTTGGGATCCAGTCTAGAAATAGGTCTAGTTCCTGAGCCAGAAGTAGTCTTGGTTTAGTTCCAGGTCAGAAATCAGTGTCCCCCTCTGTCCCCGGTCTCCCAGTTTTCTCAACACTATACCTCCAGATGAAAGTAGAGCACAAAAAAGAGGTTAGTGTGGAGGTTCCTCAAAAAATTAAAAATAGACCTACCCTATGACCCAGCAATAGCACTGCTAGGAATTTACCCAAGGGATACAGGAGTGCTGATGCATGGGGGCACTTGTACCCCAGTGTTTATAGCAGCACTCTCAACAATAGCCAAATTATGGAAAGAGCCTAAATGTCCATCACCTGATGAATGGATAAAGAAATCGTGGTTTGTATACACAATGGAGTACTACCTGGCAATGAGAAAGAATGAAATATGGCCCTTTGTAGCGACGTGGATGGAACTGGAGAGTGTGATGCTAAGTGAAATAAGCCATACAGAGAAAGGCAGATACCATATGTGTTCACTCTTATGTGGATCCTGAGAAACTTAACAGGAACCCATGGGGAAGGGGAAGGAAAAAAAAAAAAGGAGGTTAGAGTGGGAGAGAGCCAAAGCATAAGAGACTCTTAAAAAGTTAGAACAAACTGGGGGTTGATGGGGGGTGGGAGGGCAGGGAGGGTGGGTGATGGGTATTGAGGAGGGCACCTGTTGGGATGAGCACTGGGTGTTGTATGGAAACTAATTTGACAATAAACTTCATATATTGAAAAAAAAAAAAAAAAGAAAGTAAAGCACAGCCTATTGCTTCTCAGTTTCACTGACATGTTCTGCCTTGGAGCACTGAGGTGCTTCTGGTCCTGCCCCCCTCTTGTTTGGATCCATAGTGATATGTCTCTTGCTTTGAAGCCTTGTTATTTCTTTTACTTTCTCTCTCTCTCTTCTTTAATATTTTTTCTACTATTTCTCTGTGTTTGGAGAAGAAATGGCTCCTCAGGACATAAACTTACTGAACTGTGACTCCTTAATTCTCTTTATGACAGATTTGAGGAAAGAGTAGCAGTTAACTACACAATAGAGGGTGTTGAAAGGAAATTGTAGATGATAAGAAAAGTATGTGGTGTGCAGAGACCAGAAAAAGAAGGAGGGTTTTAGAAATTGGGAGCAATCTAGTGTGAGGGTAACAGAGGCAACATGAGGGAGTGGGCAGCAGAGAGCCCTGAGACTGCAGCATGATCAGCCAGCCCAGCAGTCACCACTTCCCTGAAACCACACAAAAAACCTGAAGAACAGAACACTAAAGAAGAGAGAAACACAAAAAAAGAAAACAGAATGAGTCTATAGAAAACATTACAGATTTGAAAGCATGTTCACATCAATTCAGTGAGGTGCAGAGTGCTATATGTTATATGTCTGTTGTAGAATCAAGAAAACAGAGGCTCAAGGGATTTAAGTGATGGGCTATAACTGAAACGCAGATCCTCTTTTGCCTCATTCCCTTGTTCTTTTTAGCAACCACAATGCAGAACAGATACACATATAGTAAAAAGCCTGCCACCCAGGAATCCATCTTGGTGAAAACAATACAATCAGAAACAATTTGAATAGAGATAAATTTCTTTGGCACTCCTCAGTTTCACTTTTAGGTTTTTCTCCTACTTGTCTCTTATTCTGGGCTCTGAACCTAAATTCATAAATAGTCCATTATACTCATTTACCTTATGATACAAAAGACTGATAAGGTTCAATGTTCTAGCTACCCTCTCCCAAATTTGTGTTTTTACTAGAACAAAGGAAGTAACTTCCAACTGTACAAGTTCTGAGTAACACTGGCCTACAAAGTGTATGCATTTGAGGCAAAACTCCTTACCAGTGTTCCCTAAATCACATGACTTAGACAACTTTATGCTCCTACATATAAGAATCAAATTGCCTTTGCAACAGTGAAGTTTTGAGCTCCTTTAACTCACTTACAAGTGTCTCAAATAAGAAGACAGTATATCCTTATTAACGAAACTACTTACTTCATAGGTAGTTCTTATAATAATTATTCATTTGCTCAACAAATATTCCAAATGATTAGGTTAATAGTAACTATTGTAAAGTGAAAATGTTATTTAAGGATGCATGCTAGAAAATGTAACTTTGACCAAATCAAACTTATTTCTGAAATTCAATCACACTGTAACTTGCTTACAAAGACAGAATAATTAATAAGACTAAGACAGACCAGTTATCTCAAATGACAAAGGGTAAATTTGACCTACTTTTGCTGAATTTGTACTTTATTGTCCTTTCTATTCTTTTATATCAATTCGAGCTCTGTTTGAGTAATTATGTAATTCTCTTTTCTTTCTCAAAGGAGAGCTTGAATAACCTATTCCCCACACTCCCACTATATCTATACCATCCCTAAACTGCTTTCTATAATACTTACATCCGTGGGCAGCAGGAGGGGGATGTTCTTAGAAACCTCAATTAGTAAGATGGTTTATCTTCTTAAGTCATGAAAGAGCAATGTGAAACCCTCCATCTAAAACATAAGTCTTCTACAGGGTATCAGAATGGATAAAAAAACAAGACCCATCTATTTGCTGTCTACATGAGACTCATTTTAGACCTGAGGACACCTTCAGATTGAAAGTGAGGGGATGGGGAACTATTTATCATGCTACTGGAAGACAAAAGAAAGCTGGAGTAGCCATACTTATATCAGACAAACTAGACTTTAAATTAAAGGCTGTAACAAGAGATGAAGAAGGGAATTATATAATAATTACGGGGTCTATCCATCAGAAAGAGCTAACAATATAAATGTCTATGCACCGAATACAGGAGCCCCCAAATATATAAAACAATTACTCACAAACATAAGCAACCTTATCGATAAAAATGTGGTAATTGCAGGAGACTTTAACACCCCACTTACAGAAATGTATAGATCATCTAGACACATGGTCAATAAAGAAACAAGGGCCCTGAATGATACATTGGATCAGATGGACTTCACAGATATATTTAGAACTCTGCATCCCAAAGCAACAGAATATACTTTCTTCTCGAGTGCACATGGAACATTCTCCAAGTTATCACATACTGGGTCACAAAACAGCCCTACATAAGTATACAAGAATTGAGATCATACCATGCATACTTTCAGACCACAATGCTATGAAGCTTGAAATCAAACACAGGAAAAAGCCTGGAAAACCTCCAAAAGCATGGAGGTTAAAGAACACCCTACTAAAGAATGAATGGGTCAACCAGGCAATTAGAGAAGAAATTTAAAAATATATGGAAACAAATGAAAATGAAAATACAACAGCCCAAACGCTTTGGGATGCAGCAAAGGCAGTCCTGAGAGGAAAATACATTGCAATCCAGGCCTATCTCAAGAAACAAGAAAAATCCCAAATACAAAATCTAACAGCACACCTAAAGGAAATAGAAGCAGAACAGCAAAAACACCCCAAACCCAGCAGAAGAAGATAAATAATAAAGATCAGAGGAGAAATAAACAATATAGAATCTAAAAAAAACTGTACAGCAGATCAATGAAACCAAGAGTTGTTTTTTTGAAAAAATAAACAAAATTGATAAACCTCTAGCCAGACTTCTCAAAAAGAATAGTGAGAGGACCCAAATAGATAAAATCATGAATGAAAATGGAATTATTACAACTAATCCCTCAGGAATACAAACAATTATCAGGGAATACTATGAAAAATTATATGCCAACAAACTGGACAACCTGGAAGAAATGGACAAATTCCTAAACACCCACACACTTCCAAAACTCAATCAGGAGGAAATAGAAAACTTGAACAGACCCAAAACCAGCGAAGAAATTGAACCAGTTATCAAAAATCTCCCAACAAATAAGAGTCCAGGACCAGATGGCTTCCCTGGGGAAATCTACCAGACATACAAAGCAAAGATAATACCTTTCATTCTTAAGCTGTTCCAAAAAATAGAAAGGGAAGGAAAACTTCCAGACTCATTCTATGAAGCCAGCATTACTTTGATTCCTAAACCAGAGACCCAGCAAAAAAAGAGAACTACAGGCCAATATCCCTAATGAATATGGATGCAAAGCAAATAAGATACTAGCAAATCGAATTCAACAGCACATAAAAAGAATCATTCACCATGATCAAGTGGGATTCATTCCTGGGATGCAGGGCTGGTTCAACATTCGCAAATTAATCAACGTGATACATCACATTAATAAAAGAAAAGAAAAAAGCATTTGACAAAATTCATCATTGCTTCTTAATAAAAACCCTCAAGAAAGTCGGGATAGAAGGAACATAGTTAAACATCATAAAAGTCACTTATGAAAAGCCCACAGCTAACATCATCCTCAATGGGGAAAACCTGAGAGCTTTCCCACTGAGATCAGGAACACGACAGGGTGTCCACTCTCCCTGCTGTTGTTTAACATAGTGTTGGAAGTGCTAGCATCAGCAATCAGACAACAAAGGAAATCAAAGCCATCAAAATTGGCAAAGATGAAATCAAGCTTTCACTTTTTGCAGATTACATGATATTATACATGGAAAACCTGATAGACTCCACCAAAAGTCTTCTAGAACTGATACATGAATTCAGCAAACTTGCAGGATACAAAATCAATGTACAGAAATCAGTTGCATTCTTATAAACCAATAATGAAACAGAAAGACAAATAAAGAAACTGATCCCATTCACAATTGCACCAAGAAGCATAAAATACCTAGGAATAAACCTAACCAAAGATGAAAAAGATCTGTATGCTGAAAACTATAGAAAGTTTAGGAAGGAAATTGAAGAAGATATAAAGAAATGGAAAAACATCCCATGCTCATGGATTGGAAGAATAAATATTGTTAAAATGTCAATACTACCCAAAGCTATCTACACATTCAATGCAATCGCAATCAAAATTGCACTAGCATTCTTCTCAAAGCTAGAACAAGCAATCCTAAAATTTGTATGGAACCACAAAAGACCCTGAATAGCCAAAGTAATATTGAAGGAGAAGACCGAAGCAGGAGGCATCACAATCCCAGACTTTAGCCCCTACTAGAAAGCTGTAATCATCAAGACAGCATGGTATTGGCACAAAAACAGACACATAGACAAATAGAATACAATAGAGACTCCAGAATTGGACCCACAAAATTATGGCCAACTCATCTTTAACAAAGCAGGAAAGAACATCCAATGGAAAAAAGACAGTCTCTTTAACAAATGGTGCTGGGAGAACTGGACAGCAACATGCAGAAGAATGAACCTGGACCACTTTCTTACACCATCCACAAAAATAAACTCAAAATGGATAAAGGACCTGAATGTGAGACAGGAAACCATCAAAACCCTAGAGGAGAAGGCAGGAAAAACCTCTCTGACCTCAGCTGCAGCAATTTCTTACTTGACACATCTCCAAAGGCAAGGGAATTAAAAGCAAAAATGAACAATTGGGACCTCATCAAGATAAAGGCTTCTGCACAGCAAAGGAAACAACCAACAAAACTAAAAGGTAACCAATGGAATGGGAAAAGATATTTGCGAATGACATATCGTACAAAGGGCTAGTATCCAAAATCTATAAAGAACTCACCAAACTCCACACCTGAAAAACAAATAATCCAGTGAAGAAATAGGCAGAAAACATGAATAGACACTTCTCCAAAGAAGACATCCAGATGGCCAAAAGGCACATGAAAAGATGCTCAACATCACTCCTCATCAGGGAAATACAAATCAAAGCCACACTGAGATACCACCTCACGCTGGTCAGAGTGGCTAAAATGACAAATTGGGAGCCTATAGATGTTTGAGAGGATGTGGAGAAACGGAAACCCTCTTGCACTGTTGGTGGGAATGCAAACTGGCACAGCCACTCTGGAAAACAGTCGGAAGTTCCTTAAAAATTAAAAATAGTTTTACCCTATGACCCAGCAATAGCACTGCTAGGAATTTACCCAAGGGATACAGGAGTGCTGATGCATAGGGGCACTTTTACCCCAATGTTTATGGCAGCACTCTCAACAATAGCCAAATTATGGAAAGAGCCTAAATGTCCATCAACTGATGAACGGATAAAGAAATTGTGGTTTATATACACAATGGAATACTGCTTGGCAATGAGAAAGAATGAAATATGACCTTTGGTAGCAACATGGATGCAACTGGAGAGTGTTATGCTAAGTGAAATAAGTCATGCAGAGAAAGACAGATACCATATATTTTCACTCTTATGTGGATCCTGAGAAACTTAACAGAAACCCATGGGGGAGGGGAAGAATAAAAAAAAGTTAGAGAGGGAGGGAGTCAAAGCATAAGAGACTCAAAAACTGAGAATAAACTGAGGGGGAGTGGGAGGGAGGGGAGAGTGGGTGATGGGCATTGAGGAGGATACCTGTTGGGAGGAGCACTGGGTGTTGTATGGAAACCAATTTGACAATACATTTCATATAATAAATAAATAAATAAATAAATAAATAAATAAATAAAATACAAATCCCGTTGTGAAAAAAATATATATAAATCTTCTATTTATTCTCCAATCCATAATGTAGAGAAATGGCTTCATTTGAACTGTAAGTCATGATCAGCCCTCCAGATTCTTAAAGAAGAATACTGTTTCTCTGTAATGATAGAAAAATCTAGTTCCTCTAGGCAAACTTTTAATCACTGCTGCTATTTACTTGATATTAACCGACAATAATTGAACCAAGAACCAAACTGGAGTTTAGCAAATGTGTGCTCATCACGTAAATCCTACTTGCTGCAAGATTTTAAGAGCATACTGCAGGCTTTGAAAATGATTCACCTAAATAGCTTTGAGTGGGGAACATAGGGTGTCAAAGTGGTGAACTGTGCTCTTTCTTTCCCCAGGTTTTCAGGGTGTGGGATATACAGACTCTTTCACTATTACAAATCTTCCATGACAGCCAGGGAGGCCCAGGAGATATGCAGATTTATTCTATGGTATATGACTCCAATAATGGCATGCTTATTACAGGTAAGTGTACCCAATTAATGGCAGACAAAACTCTTATCTTGACTTTTAACCTTTTTTAACTATCACTTGAAGAAAACCAGAAGAAAAGCAAAAGTAGAAGGGGAATATGTAAACTGTGATTCATCACAGTAGATTTTATTTTTTTTTTTTTAGCAAGAGAGAGAGTGAGTGGGAGAGAGGGGCAGAGGGAGAGAGAGAGAGAAAGAGACAGAGAGACAGAGAGAGAGAGAGAGAGAGAGAGAGAGAGAGAGAGAATTGTAAGCAGGCTCCATGCTCAGTGCAGAGCCCAACTTGGGCCTTGATCCCACAACTGTGAGATCATGACCTGAGCTGAAATCAGGAGTCGGACACTGAACCGACTGAACCATCCAGGTGTCCCCATCACATTAGATATTTAATTCAGTTCCACCCTGTCCTGTCTTTCCATTACCGGGTAGATAAAATGTGTGACTGAACTTCCTCAAAAAGACCAGGTCAGTGCTCTAAGTTCTTGAGTCTAGGATGATGGCTTGGGTTGAGCAAGAAGTAGGATGTGATGTGTTGCTGCATAGAAGGCAAGCCAGCTCTGTTATGACTCTCAGAAGCTGGAATATAATCCATTTTAGAGTGGCTGCATCAGAACGCTGAATCAATGCCCCCTTTGTTCAGTGAGGCAATTTAGCCCCATGCATTCTGGTGCTGAGACAGTCAGTTAGAAGGTGCTGACCCTCCCACCTGTCTTTGCTTCTAGACAATGAAGTGGAGAGACAGGATAGAGTTCCAAATGACAGATCCCCAGGGCTGATGCTAACAGATTTGTTTCCTTTTCTTGTTGTCTCTTAAAAAACAAACAAAAAATGCTTCCTAAAGTCACAAAAGATTCTGCTAAGGCATTTAGGTTAAATGTGATTCACATGCATGCCTTCTGGCTTTAGAAGAAAAAATACACAATATTAACAGTACTTCTTCCTTCTGGAACACCAACTCAGAATGCATTTCCTAAGCATTTTCCCACTGACCACCTGTTCTGAGTTCCTGTGAGATTAATTAGAGTAGGGAAATGGTGCTATCTCTGTTGGTGGAAAATATAATTATTTTTTAACTCTGGGGGTCTTTTTCCAAACCAGCATTTCATACTTGACAATTTTCCACCTTAATTCTAGGTATAAGCACCCCTCCTCTTTATTACCTCCTCTGAAAATAACATGCTAATGACTGTAAGCATATTCTCCTGGTATCCCCACTTGCATATTTGATTAGTGGGCTCAGCATTTACAACCCACTTATCATCAGAGTAACTAAGGACTCAAGTATCAAGACAAAAGAAGGAAGAGGAGGAAGGAGAAGAGAAAATCAAGATTACTTCCCAGTTTTATGTAATCTTTTTTTAAATTTTTTTTTTCAACGCTTTTTTATTTATTTTTGGGACAGAGAGAGACAGAGCATGAATGGGGGAGGGGCAGAGAGAGAGGGAGACACAGAATCCGAAACAGGCTCCAGGCTCTGAGCCATCAGCCCAGAGCCTGACGCGGGGCTCCAACACATGGACCGCGAGATCGTGACCTGGCTGAAGTCGGACGCTCAACCGACTGCGCCACCCAGGCGCCCCCCAGTTTTATGTAATCTTGACAGTACTTTACCTACAAAAATATAGAGCTCTGTGTATTGCTTACATCAACTGCAACCATCAACTTGACATCAGAATTACATGAAGCTTATCTCTCAGATTCTTTCATGCTTTGATTCAAATGACACCACCATAGTAATCTTCTAAACCCCAATGACAGCAGCACCACATTCTGGAAATGTTTTGTAGAATATACTGTTGTTACTGTCGTTTTTATTATTCCTCTGTTAATACAACTACCTTTTGTAAAGTTCTTTTACAAAGTGCTTTCATGTACTTTCATTTGACCCACACAACCACCCCATGAGTTGGGAATTACTGCTTATCCTATTTTATAAATGACAAACGAAATATTAAAACAGTTCCATTGACTAGTTTTTTTTTTAATTTTTTTTTTAACGTTTATTTATTTTTGAGACAGAGAGAGACAGAGCATGAATGGGGGAGGGTCAGAGAGAGGGAGACACAGAATCCGAAACAGGCTCCAGGCTCTGAGCCGTCAGCACAGAGCCCAACGCGGGGCTCGAACCCACAGACAGTGAGATCGTGACCTGAGCCGAAGTCGGACGCTCAGCCGACTGAGCCACCCAGGCGCCCCCCATTGACTAGTTTTAAAACACAAGGTTAAAAGGTAGAGCTGGGATTCATTACCAGAGCTTCTGGTTCCTGAAACCACATTCTTTCTCTGTAACTGCATTGTTTGCATAGACAAAATATAGAGCATTACCATTGGTTCATAAGCATATCTAGCTTTGTTGATGTGAGTTCTGAAAAGAGTTAGTCACAATATAATGTTAAATGATCTACCAAAGAGCTCTGAGTGTTGGTTATTTGGTTACTATTTTCCTCTCACATGTCCATACTGGGACATTCAAACTGAGAAATATTACCAGAAAAGCCTTTTAAGTCCTTCTTTACACGTGAACAGATTTTATCTTAAAATTTCTTTTTAAAATTTTTTTTAATGTTTATTTATTTTTTAAAAATTTTTTTTTAACATTTATTTATTTTTGAGACAAAGAGAGACAGAGCATGAATGGGGGAGGGTCAGAGAGAGGGAGACACAGAATCTGAAACAGGCTCCAGGCTCTGAGCAGTCAGCACAGAGCCCGACGCGGGGCTCAAACTCACATACCGCGAGATCGTGACCTGAGCCGAAGTCGGATGCTTAACCGACTGAGCCACCCAGGCGCCCCAATGTTTATTTATTTTTGAGAGAGACAGAGACAGAATGCAAGTAGGTTAGGGGCAGAGAGAGAGGGAGACACAGAATCCGAAGCAGGCTCCAGGCTCCGAGCTGCCAGCACAGAGCCCAATGAGGGGCTTGAACTCACGAGCTGTGAGATCATGACTTGAGCCGAAGTCAGACGCTCAACCAACTGAGCCACCCAGGCGCCCCTATCTTAAAATTTAAGCACCTTAGGAAAGTGCTTAGTAACTCCTGCTGAACCTTTTCCTACAGGTGCAGGTGGGATTGGAAAGTCATGAGAAACTCAATACAAAGGGTTTATCTTTGGTAATTTAATCTCCACATCAATAAAACAGAGAAGTTTCATTTTGTTTGATCTTTGAAATGCTTTGAGAATCTTATTTATATTTCTAGACATTACACTGAAACAGAATACATAGTTGATTTTGAGAGTTAAATCATATTTGCCATTTATATATTCCTGTAAAACCAAACTACCCCCTTAGGAAAATGTAAATAAGGAATATCTGCTCTCCATCTACTTCCCCATGGTGATTTAGAAATTAATCTTATTTAATATTGATGTTGCAAGTACTGGCTTGCAACCATTCTTTCATTACATTTAATAGGAATGTGTTTACAGAGTGCTTTATCATTTGTTGGTTGGAATAGGCTCTCTAACAATAAATTCCAATCACTAAATGGAAGTTTACCTTCAGCAGAAAGCTGACCTTTCAGCAGAAAGCTACTATACACCAGATGGAGAGGCATGCGGTAGGCTCTCTAAAAGAAGGAAAAGAGTAGACTGTAAAAAAATAGAAAAATGGGGGTCACTGAAAATAGGATATCAGCAAATCCAAATCGCCTGTACTTGAAAATTAATGAAGCCCTCAAAATGAATGTTTTTCTCTTACTGAATAACATAGGCTTTATTTGTCAAAAATGTCTTATAGAAAAAGAATGTGTTTTCACTTCATTAGATATCCTAGGAACTGATATTACTAATCCCACTGATTGGTTCTTTCCAAACACAAATGATTGAGTAAAATCCTTTGTGATTCAAAACTTCTAATATTGGGTATTTGTGAGATACTTATTTCTGTTCTAGGATCTGGTTTCATGGACATGTATCCTCTGACGAGGATGGTACAAGATACAAAACAGATTCCTCACACTCATGAACGAGAGATCAATGTCATGCTTTACAACAGATATTTTCACCAAGTCCTTACTATCTGTTCTGAATCCATAATTAAGGTGAGTACATATTGGCTCTTCGGAAAGAAAAAGTCAGAGCTAATAGAATTTTCTCTTTTTACAGGTAAGTCTTTGGGAAATTAAGTAACTGTAGTGGTGCATTTGATGAGACTCAACAGTAGAGCTATTTTTAAGCGTTCATGCACATGTGAAAAACAAGTATTTTAAGCCAGCTCAGACAGCTTGCTATTTTTCTTTCAAGAGAGAGTGCACATGAGCAGGGGAGGGGCAGAGGGAGAGAGAGAGAATCTTAAGCAGGTTCCGTGCTCAGCACAAAGCTCCACTTGGGGCTCAATCCCATGACTATGAGATCACAACCTGAGCTGAAATCAAGAGTCTGATTCTCAACCGACTGAGCCATCCAGGCACCCCTACACTGCTTATTAGGCCACACACTCAATTAAATATATAAAGCTCGTTTTTACTATCAGAATAGAAATTTTAAAGGAAATATATCAAGGAAAGAGAACTAGGATAGATAGATGATAGATGATTTTTAAATCTGAGCTATGGGAAGAAGATACGTTAAGAAGGAAGGGAAAGAAATTTATAATGTTTACTGTAACCCCTATAGGTGCAGGATGTATGCCAAGTGCCTCAAACCCATGATCTTATTTAATCTCCACACTGGTTTTCTGTGGACACATAAAAGTTTACATTTTAAAGATGAGGAAACTAGGACTCATAGCAATCAAGAAACTTGCCTCAGATCATATAACTAGTAAGCATCATAGCTAGGATATGAATCCAGGTTTGCCTGATGTAGATACCTATGTCTGTTTCTCTGCATTCCTCTGCCCTGTCATTACTGTGTTCCCCAGGGGCCAGGGTATGTAGCTATCCTGAGTACACCTGTAATTACAACCACTGAAGCCATCCAGCAGTGATGGCTGGCAGTGTTTTCTTCAGAGTGTTGTCCTTTCATTTCATTCATGCTGTCCTTTCATTTCATGCATGATCTCCAAAAGGAGAGAGCTCAAGCAGTAGAGAGCATCCTGTGGGGACCCTTTAAATCCCCTCTCAATCTTTGACCTTTTGTGCTCATCTGCTGGAAATTTTCTCGAGCCAAAATCTCCTGAGTTCACTTAATTATCACCTATTTCCGACAATGCCTACAAAATAAGTAAAGGAAAACTAAAACTATGGAGAAAATGTCTTCCCTGTAAGAGAAGCAGCGGGGGAAGGAATGCATCTAGGTGAGTTTTCATTATGATTGACTGGTTGAAGAGTGATCCTACTTCAGGCCAGGAAATGGATGATGTCTGAAACCTATTCATGCAGCATCACTCATTTCTCCCTTGAGGACCCTGTCTGAACTCGGGAGCACTCAGATGTTGACAACGTGGGCTCTAGGGCCAAACTGGCCTCATTCAGATCAGTCGGTCGCCCTTGGTTGGCTACCTGGCCTCCAGGTGATTCCATTGAGCTCCATTTGGTCCCTCTCTCCCTCTTCCAGCTGCAACACCTCTCAGCTCCCCGGAGGGACAATCCACCTTCCCATCTCTGGCCCTTTGCTTATGCAATCCCTGTCCCCAGATACCTTGAGAGCCACCATTCTGTGCTTGCCAGTTCTGTTTTATTACTCACTGACAGCCTAGTTCATATGTGAGCATGACAGATCCATGAAAAAGAAGAGATTTAGACTGGAAGGCTGGAGGTGTAGAGCCTCTCCCGTGTTTCCAAAGAGAAATAATGATGTGTCTTGACACGTTTCTGGATTTTTCAGTCACACCCAGCCTGATTACACAGATAGCTTTCTCTGAAGTCTTTCTCTCTGTCTCTAAAAGTGATGCCTGTGTCCCTAATCAGAACACTTCTTGGAAAGGTCAGTGAGCTCCTGACCTTCCTCTGGGTTCTCTTAGATTCCATGTGTTAACCACAGATTCTGTCCTGTGACCGTGGCTAATTTGGATAAATGTTAACAGGGAATAAATCCCGTTTCATTGTTTTGTCTGTTATAATTGTTACATTTCTATCTTGCTGCGAATCTTGCTTCGTGCTTACAGTGGCAAAATTGACTACTTCCTCCACAGCCAGGGTGCCTGGAATAGTCGCTGCCTGTCTCAGCCACCTACAGCAGACACAGTCCAGGGTAGCATAGTAGCTACTAGACAGCAATGCATCTTTTAGAACTTTGTTTGCTCAAACCAACATTCATGGCAGAATGTTGGGAAAGATTTTAGAAGTGCATAGTACCAATTTTGGGGCTTTTTGAATATTGTAAAATTTGTTAATAACTGAAGGGTATATGGATTATTTTATTTTTGTTGTTGTTGTTCTTTCCTACAGGTATGGGAAATCGAGACTGGCCTCCAAATATACCAGATTTTAGACCCTCATGGCTTCAGTGTTGAACTGACTTCTGCAGCTATTAATGAAAGTGGATTTCTTTTTGCCACAGGAGCATATAATGGTCAGACTTATATCCAGAATATGGCCTCCCTGCCTTAGTGCCCTGAGAATTTGTGCTAGGAATTCATTAGTTGTGTGGGTTAGAGAGAGCATGAATCAGGCTGGAATATGTCAGCATGCCAGAGAGTGCTCTGCCTTAGTGACTCTTCTCTAATGAGCACCAGAGCCCTGATATCAATACCTGAGATTACATTTATATTATTGCTTTAACATTTGCAAAAGTCTTTCATGCATATCTCATTCTATCTTTGGTGGGATTTACTTGCATTGACTTGCATTGCATTACTTGCATTGACTCCTTTTGCCCTTTTCGTTTTGGGTACCTTCAGCTAAGAGATGGACATTACATTTAGTGCTTGCTGATAATATTTTTACTGACAGTAGACTTGAGGACCAGACAAAAATCCAGCCAACATTGTTATACAACACCTAGAATTCTCTATTGGACTTGTTGATATGTCTAAGCTCTTTGGGAGCATACACCAGGTCACACTTGAGAGGATGTCAGTCTCCAGTGGTATTAGGTCGCTTGCTGCTCCTTGTGTTATCTATCGAGCATTGTGTAAAACCTTCTGGAACTAAGCACTCCAGCTGCCTCACCTATCATGTCACCTGGGCCTGACCTCCCACAACAGAACTACTTCATCTAGACCATATGGTCAACTTGTATGCACTACTCATGGTTTATTTATTCTAGAGATATAGTTGCCAAAGAAATTCTTGCTTGTAAGCCTGTTGGTGGGATGTGTGTACATGCTGATGTGAAAGTCTGATTTTTTAAAGTGTGGCAGACAATACACATGAAATAAAATCATGAATGCTAAGTGCTGGGGTGTGAATTGGTGCAACTGCTCTGCATGTGGACAATTCTTAAGAAAACAGCCTTTCTGCTCTATAAGCACACTCTACATACATATGAAAATTAGTTAAAATAGAAATTCTGAGCAATGTACACAACTATTATCAGGCATATGCATTAGCAATTCATACAGATGACTAAGATAGTATTACTTTTGGACAAGCAAGTCACATTTCATTATTAGTGCTAGGGTGGAGATTTTCTTCAAACTTGGACAGTTTGTCCTCCACAGAGGTAATTGACAAAGGTGCAGAGACATTCTAGGACACCCTGGGAAGCAGGATCCTTCGGGTCTCAGAACAGCTCTGCTCACAAGCCATCAGGTCCCCCTCATTCCCACCGACCCACACACCTAAGCTGAGCTGTACCTCTCCTGGCTCTCTATGTCCCCATTAAATCTGACCGCCAAAGTTCCAAAGTAGCAGGAAATCTGGGCCATGAGACTGTAGTCCACATATCCAGGACTGAATGGAAGCATTCTTTCTTTCATTTGTTTGCACGACTGTGTTCCTCCAACACCATAAAGTCCTTGAGGGCAGGAACGATGCCCGTTCACTTTTCATTCCCAGCTACTCGCACAGTGCTGAGTATATAGGGAGAATTTAGCCAGCGTTTAATGATGTTGTTAGTGAGTAAACAAATGGTAGGAGTTGAGAGTGTTGCTGATAGAGAGTACCTGGCATAAAGGGAGTAAAAGAACACAGTGAGAACATTCCGGATGTTCAGCAAGAGTAAAGCTGGGAAATAAGAAGCAGGAGACAGGGTGGGATTAGGGTTACACAAGGGGAGGAAAGTGACGTGAGGGGCTGTCCACTGGATTCTAAACCTGAGGTGACCCCTAGAAAAGCCTACATGAGACAATTCCTACATAGAGTTATGACCTAGCAACAAACATTCAACAGCCACGCAGTGAATCAAGCCTCCTGGCCCCTCATCAAGTTCCCCTAAATCAAATGACCCAAGTTAATGACAAAGAAAATATGATTTCAGATGTAAGAAGAAACTCAGCACCCCTTTTGCATTTCGTTCCCATGTAACCAATAAAACAACTCAAAGCTTGATAGATTCCTACCTGCTGGAATTCTCTTAAATATTTTATTTATTTTATTAGTAAGAGCTAAATTCTTCAAACATGTCAGCACCTTAGGAAATGTGACATTATTGGACTGATCTTTCACTACAGCTGACTACTGTGACAAAATATTAGATAAATAGGAAGATATTGGAGGGTATTTAGTGAACAGGAGGACATTGGAAGAATAAGGGCAGAAAGATCTACTTCATACAGAAAGCTCAGCTAGGAGAGTTTAAGTGTTTCAAAAAACCTGTCACAAATTTCAAAACATTGCCTAGTCCTGCTAATTTGTATTAGCCTGTGACAAATAAAGGCATACAGAGATTCATTTTTTGCACAGCAAGACTAGGGAGACTCACACGTCATAGTAGGAAATAAACATAGGATAAATGGTTGGCAGAAAGCTTTCAAGTAGATCAATTTCTTAAAGTGTATTTATTTATTTTGAGAGAGAGAGAGAGAGCATGTGTGAGTGGGGGAGGAGCAGAGAGAAAGGGAGAGAGAGGATCCCAAGCAGACTGTTGGCACAGAGCTCTACGCAGGGCTGGATCCCATGAACCCTGAGATCATGACCTAAGCCCAAATCATGAGTTGGACGTTTAACCATCTGATCCACCCAGGCACTCCTAGATCAGTTTTGTCTGAGATAAAAGCCAAGCTTTCTATAAATTATTTTTATCTACATAGTCTTTTTCCTGTGTGCTCAGGAACAATTAAAATCTGGGACTTTGGCAGCGGGCAGGAGATGAAAATGTTGCCTGAAGGGAAAGACTGGAAGGAGGAAGAGCACTGGCTACGGCGCCTGATTTTCCTGAAAGCTCAGGAAAAACACCAGTACTTGATCCTCACCTTGGAGCACAACGGGAAGATCAAAATGATCCAGGTTTGCAATCTCAGTTTTATATTTGTACCCTATGTGCTCTTCTTGGGGAAATCAAAGGAGTCCATGGATGATCCCCATTTCATGCCTCTCTCACCAGTCATCTGAGGATAACATTTCTCCACGAGTCTTCCTAGGAGGCTCCCAATTAAGAGCATCCTTGTCCAGGTCCAAGCAAAGAACAAAAAAGAATAGCTGATCAGCGACAGCATCTCGCCCAGCCAGCATTTGCTGAAGGATTAGTTAGGAGCCCCTGGAGCAGGTATCAGAAAGGTGAAACTGACCCACAGCTGCCACCTCAGACATTGTTTATACCCTCGTCTGGGGATAATTCCCTGGCGGAACTGCTCCCCAGCAGTCTTGGTGTAAGGGAGCAATGATTCCCCTGTGTTCTCAGAACTCATAATGCATTCAGCGATGCTCAAGTCACTTTTTCAGTTTGTCACCAAAATTGCTTTGTTTACTTTGAGGTTAACGATGCAATCTGCTCAGGGCCATTTCGGGAGGATTGAGGTAGGCTAATTTATTTTTTCTGCGAGTCTATTACCACCTAAGAATGCTAATGCCTTCTTCATTTTTAAAATGAAGGCTAGATCATTTATCCTGGCTACTGAGTGGCTGCCTGGGACTCGAGTCTCTGCCTGGGACTCGAGGACTCATTGAATTTATTATTCCCCTTCTGAAAGCTAAAATCAGAAAAAAAAAATCTTAAATTAGGGAAGCAATCATGAAATTTCAGCATTGATTAAGGTGACTGATGTCCCTGCTGCTGGAAAAAAGGAGTGAAAAACATCCCTGATGCAATATACTCTTCCCATGTTGTCTGAGCAATCCAGATAGCACCATAGAAAGGAATGTTTTAGTTATTATACACTCTACCACATGACAACATAGTGATTTCCCTTCTTTCAATTAGTGCAACTGGCCACCAGTATGCTTTTCCTAATATGCAGTGTCTATTATAAACAAGCCTTTTTTAACCATTCCAAAAAAAAAAAAAAAAAAAAAAAGCCTGGTGCTGTTCCCAAGTCAAAATTGGTTTTGGTTTTATTACAGCATTGTTCATTTTGATTATTCTGGTTCTTCATGTTTCAAAAATCCATAGACTGAGCTTGATGAAGACTGAAAACCTCTCTTATTCATATTTGTATTCCTGCTCTGCCCCAAGCAGGTGCTGATTAAGGATTGAGAGAATGAAGAAATATAAGAAACCTTTTATAAGATATGTAATAATTTGTACAAATCTCAAAAATATGATGTTAAGTGAAGAAATTTAAAGAATTCATACAGTTTGATAGCATTTGTAAATAGGCATAAAGAAATGTCATTATATATGTACACGTATATATGTACAATAATATGTAATATATGTATATGCAGAATGTACGTATAAGTTTATGTAGAAATATTAAAACTTCCGGGGCGCCTGGGTGGCGCAGTCGGTTGGGCGTCCGACTTCAGCCAGGTCACGATCTCGCGCTCCGTGAGTTCGAGCCCCGCGTCAGGCTCTGGGCTGATGGCTCAGAGCCTGGAGCCTGTTTCGGATTCTGTGTCTCCCTCTCTCTCTGCCCCTCCCCCGTTCATGCTCTGTCTCTCTCTGTCCCAAAAATAAATAAACGTTGAAAAAAAAATTTAAAAAGAAATATTAAAACTTCCATAACTAACACTGTATTCAGGTTACTAATTACCTCTGGAGAAGGAAGAAGAAACAGGACTATATTAAAGAGATCTAGACAGGATTTAAGATTTGATAAAGCCAGATGGGGGGTACATCATTGTATGTTCTATTTTTCCTATACCTTTAAAACAGCTCAAAATAAAACAGTGAATTGAATTTTTCATATACTCACTGTATTTCTATTGAAGGGTAAGGAAGATGATATGTGCCTTATGGTAATATGGGAGCTGCCCAATGTCATGCCTATGCTACAAAGTGGGATTCACACTGTGCATCTGAGGACATCCCCTCAAAACAGGAGCATGACTATTCCTTTCCCACAAGTCGAGTTGATAGAGAAAAACTTTTCTCAACGTGCTAATGTAAGTTCCATTTCTTCATTTCTTTCCTTTTATTATGGAAAATTATAGACATACAAAAGTAGAGAGAACAATACATTGAACTTCTATGTACTAACATGCAGCTTCAGGAATTATGTGTACATGGCCAAACATTCCTTTTTATTCCTACCACTTCCCACAACCACCACAAAAGAATTATTTTGAAGCAAATCCCAGACATTAGGTCATTTCATCCCTAAATATTTCAGTATGTATCTCTACATGATAATGACTCAAAAAATGGAAGGACATGGTTATTTTTAAGATATCTTCTAAAATAATTTTTAAGAAGTCCTTAATATCATCAAACATTTACACAGTGCTCAAATTTCCTAGATTGCCTCATTTTTTTTTATGGCTTACAAGATTCAAATAAGGTCCATTTGTTGCATTTAGTTGATAAGTGTCTTAAATCTCTTTTAATCTATAAACATATTTCCATTTCTCTTTTTCCTTTGCAATTTATCTACTGAAGATAGTAAGAGTTGGTGCCATAGTTTCCCATTTTCTGGATTTTGCTGATTGCACCCCCTGGTGTAATTTAAGGAGTTCTGTCTGTACTTCCTCTAATCTGGCTTAATTGCATGAGCTTTGATTTTTTTTTTTAATTTTTTAATGTTTATTTATTTTTGAGAGAGAGAGGCAGAACATGAGAGGGGGAGGTGCAGAGAGAGAGGGAGGCACAGAATCCAAAGCAGGCTCCAGGCTCTGAGCTATCAGCACAGAGCTTGAGGTGGGACTCGAACTCACAAACCGTGAGATTATGACCTGAGTCAAAGTCGAACGCCCAACCAACTGAGCCACCCAGGTGCCCCTGATTTTTTTTTAATTAGATTCGATAGATTCTGTCATATACTTCCATTAGGATTCACAAAATGGTTGCTTTAAAAATTAATTAGTTAAATTAAAATCTCTAAGAAAGTATTTTTGTGAGGCACTTGTATCTACTCAGTATGGCAGGAGCACGTGATCATTCCTGAGGGGTACAGTGCATGACATGTTTCAGGCCGAAGAACAGAGAAATAAGGAAGCTGCCCTTGTTCCCATAAGGATTCAGATCGATTGATTTTCTTGAGACTTTATCAATCGTATTTGCTTACTCTAATATTAGCTCAAGCCATTTATACTTTCCAGTTTTTACAAGGATAAGTGGTCAGATGCTAAAGAATGCAAGAAACTGAAAATTATAGAGGGAGCAATTGAAGAAAGCCTTAAGGTTTTACCACTGTCATTAGTGAAACAAACATAATTTAAGAGAAAATAATATAGCTTGTTTTAAAGAATTTGGAAACTGGGGCGCCTGGGTGCCTAGTCAGTTAAGCGTCCCACTTTGGCTCAGGTCATGATCTCATGGTTCATGAGTTCAAGCCCCACGTTGGGCTCTGTGCTGACAGCTCAGAGCCTGGAGCCTGCTTCGGATTCTGTGTCTCCCTCTCTCTCTGCCCCTCCCCCTCTCATGCTCTGTCTTTCTCTCTCTCTTAAAAATAAACAAACATTAGGAAAATTTTTTTAAAGAATTTGGAAACTATTATTTCATCCTACATGGAGAGATATTGTATTATTTTCCCTCAAATTTAAATGTTAGTTCAGCTCTACAATTCCAATTCCATTCTTGTTAGTTTAAGTGATAAGTAGGTTTCATAGTTTGCTAAAGGACTTGAAATCAAAATATACAGTGACTGTCTCAGGATAACATTACCACATAATGTGTGCCAAAGCTGGAAGAACAGAATGCATCTCCTCAAACACTCATTCTAGTCCCTTTCTTCCAGCTCCACACAATTGGAAACACTAGGTTCAGTTCTTTGTTCCTTGTTTGGAGCTAATGAAAGCTGAACAATGATTAATGCACAGTGAACTAGACCTGATGCAATTGGCAAGTTATTACATGGGTAATGAAAAACGCTTACTTTGGAAAAAATGAGAAAAACTTCTGGAATAAATTATTGAAGTATAATCAAAGTACCTTTATGGTTATAATAAAAATGTAAATTATCTCTGATGTTGAGCCCTTATGTTTTGTATTTATCATAATTAGCATTTATGGCGCTTCTTTTTTGCAACACATTTTTAAATTACTCTATAGACGGAAAGTTTGCAAAAGTCACTTAGGGAAAAAAACTTGGGTTGTGCATGGAAATTATCTTTCTCTAAAACTCTTCCATTTATGAAGGGCTATTTATTGAATACCTACTTCGTATCATGCATTGTTCTCAGCACCAGGATTAACAGGTTGGTGGAGTTTGGTACCTATACCTACTGCACTCTGGCAGCACAACAGAGAGCTGGGAGGATTAGGTCAGGGGAGTTTCCTAAAAACCATTGCTGAATAGGTCTGAAAGAATTACTAAGATGTAGCTTGGCCCAGATAGGGTATCTAAAAGTTTCCAGCAGGAGTTGAGAAGACAAAGTGAATGCCAAGTGGAGGAGATAAAATGAAAAATGTCGCAAAAGTAAGAAATTGCATGGTTTGTGAGGAATAACTGCAGGTACCTCAGTGTGGCTGAAAGAAGATGGGGAGTGAGAGAAGATGGTGATGGATAGATAGGTAGGGGCTAGATCATGCTCATGGCGTTAAGGTACTTGAATATTGTATAAGAAATAGCCATTGAAGGGCTTTAAATGAGAAATGACATGATCAAATTTGTGGGTAGCACGTTTGATGCTGCTTTGATGACAGTTTATGGTTTTCTTTTTTAAGTTTATTTATTTATTGGGGAGGAGGGGCAGAGAGAGATAGAGACAGAGAGAATCCCAAGCAGGCTCCACACTGTCAGCGCAGAGCCCAACACAGGGCTCAGTCCCACGAACTGTGAGATTATAACCTGAGCCGAAATCAAGAGTCAGACACTTAACCAACTGGGTCACCCAGGCACCCTTTGATGACAGTTTTGAATGGGACATGATTGCAGGCAGAAGATTCAGGCAATAGGCCACTGTTTTTGGTAAAGGAGATAAGGCCATGATAGGATGGTGGAAGGAGAGGTTTCAAACAATCTTTAGGTGGCAAATGTAGCAGAACATGGACTTCATTAATTAGTGATTGATGTTATGTAGTTGGGAGAGGAGGGTCCTGACAGAAAGGAAGGAATCAAGGACAGCATGGAGCTTCCTACTTGAAAGATGGACTGAGGGGGTGCTACCCAGTGAGCTGTAGAATGGAGTGAAGTAACATACTTGAAGGAGGTGAGAAATTATGCATGTTGAGATACCTGTAACATTTCTAAGTAATTAAATATGTAACCCCAAAGTTTATGGGAGGGGACTGAAAAGATCATTAGAACACTGAAATTGGAACAATTATTAAAACATAGATGATGAGATTGCCCAGAGGAGTTGGAAAAAAGAAAAAGCCAATGGGCTAGAGCTAAACCCTCAACATATTAATATTTAACAGGTTGGTAGAGTAAGAGGTACCAAGTAGGAAACAGAAAAGGAAGGGTTGTCAGACACAAGCAAAATTAGGAGTCTTATGTCAAAGATGTCAAGAGAGTAAGAAGTTTTAGGAAGTAGAGAGCAATTGAGAGTGACAAGAATAATACACCTATAATCTTTTTTTTTTTTAATTTGAGTATAGCTGACACACAATGTTACATTAGTTTCAGGTGCACAACTTAATGATTTGACAGGTTTATACATGATGCTATTTTCACCACAATGTAGCTACAACTGTCCCATTACATTGCTATTACAATATCATCCACTGTATCCTTATGCTGTGACTTACTCATTCCATAACTGGAAGCCTATATCTTCTACTCCCCTTCACCCATTTTGCCCAGTGTCCTACCCCCTTCCTTTCTGACAACAATCAGTTTGTTCTTTGTATTTGTAGGTTCAAGTCTGCTTTCTGTTTATTAGTTTGTTTTTTTTAGATTCCACTTATGAGTGAAATCATATAGTATTTGTCTTTCTTAGTCTGACTTATTTCACCTAGCATAATACCTTCTAGGTCCATGCATTGTATCTCAGATGGCATGATCTCATCCCCTATTTCAATTTTAATTTGAGTATAGTTAACATATAGTGTTATATTAGTTTCAGGTGTACAATACATTGATTCAACAATTCCATACATCACCCAGTGCTCATCACCAGTGCAATCCTTAATCTCCACCACCTGTCTCACCCATTCACCCACCCACCTCCGCTCTGGTGACCAGCAGTGTGTTCTCTATAGTTAAGAGTCTGTTTATTGGTTTGTCTCTCTCTCTCTCTCTCTCTCTCTCTCTCTCTCTCTTTTTCCCCCTTTGCTTGTTCATTTTCTTAAATTCCACATAAGAAATCATATGGTATTTGTCTTTCTCTGACTGACTTATTTAGCTTAGCATTATATTGTCTAGCTCCATCCATGTCATTGCAAATGGCAAGATTTCATCCTTTTTTATGACTGTGTAATATTCGTGTGTGTGTGTGTGTGTGTGTGTGTGTGTGTGCGCGTGCACGAGCACTCATGCATGCACACAGGTACACATATGTATGTATACACCACATCCTCCTTATCTATTTGTCTATTGATGGATATTTAGGCTGCTTCTATATCTAGGATATTGTAAATAATGCTTCAATAAGCATATGAGGTACATATATCTTTTCAAATTAGGGGTTTTATTTGGTGTGAGGGGGTAAATACCCAGTAGTGGAATTATTGGACCATATGGTATTTCAATTTTTAATTTTTTGAGGAACCTCCATACTATTTTCCAAAGTGGCTGCTCCACTTTATATTCCCATCAATAGGGCATGAGGATCCCTTTTTCTCCACATCATCACCAACATTTATTTGTTTCTTGTCATTTTGATTTTAGCCATTCCAACTAGTGTGGAGCAATATCTCATTATGGTTTTGGTTTGCATGTCCCTGATGATGAGTGATGTTGAGCATCTTTTCCTGTGCCTGTTGGCCATCTGTATAATAGACCTCTACTTTATTTAGATGTCACTCTTCTATGTTCCTAGAAAGTCTTATACATGCCTCCAATACAGCACTTTTAAATTGTACAGGGCTTTAGCTTAATACTTTCATGATATGATAAGTTTTGTCCAGGTCACAGACATTCTGTTTGACTTTGTATTTCAGGAACCTAACAGCAGGTGTCCAACAAATAGTTGAAGCAACAATTGAAGAGTGCCAAATAGCACTGGCAATAGAGAGTGCTTAGTGATAAATAGAAAAAGTTTTCATAGAGAAGTATGGAGCAGAAGCCAAACAGTGAGTGAAGGGAAAGTCGTAGGGAGGATCAGCCAATATAGAATATTTTTAAGAAGATTGAAGGAAAGAGAAGGAAGGCAAGGGAATCTAATGGTTGGTATGCCAGGGAAGAATAAGTCGAGTCTGGGAAGAAGGAGCCAGTAGTTGAGGAATATATTTTGTTGTTTTAATGAGTTCAACTAGTTAAAACAAACAAACAAAAAAAAAACTTTAATGCAAAATTAAATCTATTTTACTAAATTTCATGCTCTAAATTTTAAAAAAATCATAATGAGACATTTTGTTTTAATGGTAGAATAACAAACTGTACACATAGCATTTCTGCTGTGGTTAGATACTGTGTTCATGATGGTCCATAAGTCTTTTTGCTTCCTTCTTCAGAATCCTGCCATCAGTATGGAAGTGAACTGCATTGATTTATTGCAAGTAGAAGGATATAATTTGATAGTTGCTGGAACCTTAAATGGTGTGATCATTTTATGGAATTTTGTAAACTCTACTGTCAAAGAAGTGTAAGTTGCATCTTTAAACAATATAAAAGCTGTACTGCAAAAGAGCCAAAATAACATTCAATACTTTTTTATTTTTTAAAATTTTTAATGTTTCTTTATTTTGGGGGGGGGGAGACAGAGAAAGAGGGGGGCACAGAATCTGAAGCAAGATACAGACTCTGAGCCTTCAGCACTGAGCCCGATGCAGTGCTCAAACTCATGAACTGTGAGATCATGACCTAAGCCAAAGTCGGGCACTTCATCAACTGAGCCACCCGGGTGCCCCACATTCAACATGTTTTTAAAAACAATAAATCAGTGGTATAACAGCGGTGATGCTCTCAAGAGAGGCTTTTCTGGAAGTTACATTCATGAGATTTGTTCTGTATGTCCAAATCCCAGAGTAATAATAGGAATAATAAAAGGAAATAATAATAATAATAAAAGGAAACTTAAGTATTCGTATTCCCAAGTCCCTTGACTTTCACTCTTCTCCCTCTAGTACATACTTTCATGTGTGATCCTGTCCTAATTTATAACCTACATAAAAAGTTAAAATATGTATATACTTTAAATTTTTGTAATGTTTATTTATTTTTGAGAGAAGACAGAGAGAGACAGAGTGTGAGCGGGGGAGGGGCAGAGAGAGGGAGACACAGAATCCGAAGCAGGCTCCAGGCTCCGATCTGTCAGCACAGAACTTGATGTGGGGCTTGAACCCATAAAACCACAAGATCATGACCTGAGCTGAAGTTGGACACTTAACCAACTGAGCCACCCAGGCACCCCTAAAATGTATGTTTTAAACGCTAATCTCCCTAAAGCTTTAAACACACATATCTGGCAATGACCATCTGGGTCACCAGCAACACCCTGAAAGACCAAAACTGTGTCCCAGTCTTCCCCATTCCCATGCATCTCCTTTTCCTGTATTCCCAGTGATACCACCATCTGCTTAGTCACCTCAAATGGTGAGTAGCATTCTACATGGGTTTTCTTTTTATTCACCACTGCAATGTGTGCAGTGCATTATAGGTCAATGCTAACACGGGGGTGGAATATGCAATTAAATAAATAGATCTCAACCAATCAGATATGCCCTGCACCATAGCCAAAAGCTTTACCCATTCCCTGCTATCCGTTTCTAAATATTCTTACCTTTGTCTGTAAAGAAAGTAATGTAACATTGGATTATTTGCTACGGATAGGTTGTAAATAACAAACTCTCCCCAGTTCTGTAATTGGGCCATAAGCAAGGGCCATGTGTAAACATCCTGTATCAAGGGAACTTGCAGTGTTGTACTTTGAGGTGCAAGGTGGTCAAGAACCTTAGTGAATGAATAAAAATAACATCAAGTCTATCTAAGCATTCAGAGGAAGGAAAGAGGAGGAAGAGCATTAGAAAGGACAAGAGGAAAAAGGAAAACAGAAGAAACCTCTGCTTCTCTATTCACAGTGCCTTAAACACTCCTGGTCCATCTGGACCCCAGGCCCCTTTCCAGTGTAACTCTGAGCCTTTACCTTTAACCATTTGACGGGACATAGTCCTCTCTTGTTTGGATCCTGGATTTGTTCTCCTTTGAACCGTTCATTGACTTCTCCCTCTGTACCTCAGCCAGTGTTCTCTTGGGTCCTGCCCTCGAATTCCTGTCACCCTCCTGTTCCTTCCTTTCAACACTTGCCCTTGGGCTTTCTCATGACTGTAGACTTGTCACTTGATACCCATATCAATATGCACTGTGTGGTTCTTCAGCCTCTTATTAAAGCAGTTCTCATGCTGTGTCAGCTTGTGCATGACTCACTACAAAAGGAAAGCAGAGAGACTGTAGTCCTGCTTCCACAGCATCAGGAGGGAAGCTCTCCTGAGACTATTCCCAACTTGAAGGAGGAGATGCTCCTTGTTGAAGTGCTAGTATTTTGCAAAGCGATGCATGTGAATCCAGCACTCAGTCAGAGGAAAGTAACGGTATGGTGAGCCATACATCATGTTCCCTTCCCATGAGAAGATGATTATACACAAGTAAGTGACTTAGAATCACTTTAGTATTTTGCAAAACATACAATTTAGTACAGAACTGTCTAATGTAACTTGGGTCCAGCTTTCAAAAGGCTCTAAAGTTGCAAGCGGTTTCCATATTCATGGTGGAAGCCGTCTCTACCTCTGCTCAAATTTGCCTAAGATCCCTTCACCAGTCAGGAGACCTGGCCTTTCTCTTCCTGTTCAAAGTCTCATGCTTTTTGGGGGGCCCAAACTGGAAATTTGCCACTCCACTTACTCAGAGTAGAATTCTATTCTTCAAACTTTCTGAAACTTCCAGGAGGTTATATGTAAGTCCACTTAGACGTATTAGTAGAAGGCTAGACCTGCTAATTGGATTAAAAGACTTTTAAACACTGAGTTGGTCGTGTGGTTACACAGGGCTTTAATAAGGGAGATAGGTTCCAACTCTACCCCTCTAGGTTTTCTCTTCATGTTCAGTGATACCAGCATTGCAGGAATTGATTAGCTCTTCATGGGGTGTATAAGTAATGCAAGTTGCCTAACTTGTAAATGTTTATCATGTAAATGTATGCTTCACTCCCAGGTACAGACCTGAAAATTGCTTCAAAGTGGACCCTGATTTGGATCCCAAACGCTTTAGAATCAATGACATACTGTTCCTCTTTCGACCCCCTGAATGTGCAAGGTAACTCAGTACTTACTGATGAAGAAATACTGTCTGGGATTTATGCGGGTGATGTAAAAAGAGTTCTCCTTATCCCAGCACTAAGGAAGGTACAATTGAGGGAAGACATAAATTGGGTATGCTACTTGGCTTAAGCTTTCTTCCCTGCTACTATCTTTTGTAGGTAGGTGGTCCTCTGGGATCTGATTTGCTGTGTGGGGTTCTCATTTCCCTTACCATGTCAGCCTCACAGCGATCTCTACACTAGTAGAAGAGGTAGAAAATGCCCACTTGACCACACTTGTGGCCAGAATAAGGAAGGACTTGCAGGGCAAATTTAAACCTATAGCAGAAGGTTTCATATGACATCTGCTAAAATGGAGCCATCTCCATTCATTTCTGAGGGGGAAGGATATTGTTTTCTAAATATTTAAGAAAAACTATTTTTTCTGTCTAGATGCGCTTCAGAGTTCTGATTTTCAGGCAACATGTAATGGGAAAGGAAATGAGAAAGCAAAGGCTTCCATGTTGGTTTTGAGTCACCCAGCAGTGAGCAAGAATGTACCACCTTCCCTACCCCTTGACTTGAAATTGTCTTAACTGAGACTATTTTGAAGACTTGTTCCATATCAGTGCCCTCACTGGAACCTAAGTCACTTTCCAGTTCATTCCAGCAGAGCACGGCCGAGACAACCAGGCTAGAACTGGGGATTGCAGAGCAGAGCAGGGGTTAGCCAGGCTTTTCAGGGGCCCACCCCCCAACCCTGCTCCTGCCATTTCAGTGTCAGCTCCTGGGAATACATCTAGCCCTGAGCAGTGGTACAGGGCATATTTTTATTTCCCAGACCCAGGCAACATTAAATCTTAATTACTGAGGCTCCCCAACAGCATCTACCAAAACCAGACAGATGAACATTTGTAACCCAAGATAGAAAGTATGATTTGTTTCTTGAGTGGCTCAGTATCCATAGATGATGAGAGAAGTAACCTACTGAAATTAAAGCAGAGAAGAGCACACTTTGTGTAGGATAGAATATCTTAACTTTCCTTCCTTGGGCTTTTCCCTCTTCCTGTAGGAGATCAAGTCAGGATTCTGTGTGCTCCTCATCACAATGTGATTCTAGTAAAGGTCCACAGAGTAGCAAGGTAAGCAACAAATAGAAAGAGTATGTCTTCCTGTTATATCCAATGTTGGTTTAGAAATAGTGATTGGCCCCACTTGAGATGCTCTTTTGAGAGAAGGTCAAGGTGGAAAAACTGTGTGTACATGCATGTGTAAAATCTGTTTTGTTTTGTATTTTCAAGGTTTTCATATCTGAAAATAAACCATACATATAAATAAAATACATTACATATGCTATCTTTACATTTCTGAAATAATAAATCAATTTTAGACAACCTCTTTTGCTAAAAAGTATTACATACATTATACAGGGAAGAGACGACACACAGTAATACTGTGGTTTTCAAACTCTGTTCTCAGTCCATAGATTTGGCACATTACATCTCTAGTAGGATTTTGTTTTATTTTGTTTGAATAGTTTTTATGTTTATTTATTTTTTGAGAGAGAGAGAGAGAGTTGGGGAGGGGCAGAGAGACAGGGAGACAGAGAATCCAAAGCAGACTCCAGGTTCTGAGCTGTCAGCAGAGCCTGACCTGATGGGCTCGAATTCATGAACCATGAGATCATGATCTGACCCGAAGTTGGATGCTTAACGAACTGAGCCACCCAGGCTCCCCTCTAGTAGGATTTTGTTTTAAAGGAAACTTTTCCCTGGAAAAATTATTTTAAAATGACTAGCATGATGAAAAGAATAAACTCACAAGGATGTAAGAGTCAGACAGACTTGTACTTCAATCAGGTGCTCTGATTAGCTTTAGAGACATCACCTAATCTCTGAGTTTTGTTTCTTTATCAAATAAAGTCTAATTCACATGGTTGCTAATAGAATTGGAGATCATGTACACCAAGAACATGGCATGCATTACACACATAATTGCTCTCATTGTTATGCCCTCCCTAAGCCACTAGAATGTTGTGTTACAGATACCATATTTATGAACATGACAATCTCTGCAATATACTTTTTAAAATAATTAATTCAAAAACAACTTCAGGGGTGCTTGGGATAGCTCAGTCAGTTGAGTGTCAGACTCTTGATTTTGGCTCAGGTCATGACCCCTTAGTTGTGGAATCAAGCCCCACATTGGGCTCTGCACTTAGCATGCAGCCTGCTTAAGATTCTCTCTCTTTCTCTCTGCCCCTCTCCCCCATCTCTCTCCTTCTCTCTCTCTCTCTCTGAAATAAAAAAATAAAATAAAATAAAAACTTCAAAAAGAATGCTGAGAAATGTAAAATTAACAGAGAACAAACTGATGGTTGCCAGGGGGAGAGGATGAGGGATGGGCAAAATAGGTGCAGCGGAGGGGGAGTTACAGGCTTCCAGTTATGGGGTGAATAAATCCCAAGAAAAAAGATATAGATAGAGCATAGAGAATATAGTCGGTACAGTAACAGCATTGTATGGGGACAGATGGTAGCTACACTTGTGGTGAGCATGGCATAACTTAAAGACCTACCCAATTGCTGTGTTGTACACCTAAAACTAATGGAACGATGTAACATTGTGTGTCAACTATACTCAAATGTTTAAAAATTAAAAAAAAATGTAAATGCACCTGAAGAATCTAACTCATCCAGTACATCTCATTTCCTTACAATGTCACGGAAATGCTTTCTTTTTCTCCCCTAATTCAGGGAAGCAAACAGAGCATACATGACACTGAGGTTAAACGTAAGTATGAGATCACCTCTCTTTCTTGTAACAATTTCTTGTTACGGGAGTTCGGGTTCTAGAACAGTCTTATGAATATACATTATATCCTTTCTGTGGCTAAATGTTAAGGAGGTGGTATAAGATTCAGTAGTCTAAGAGGCAGAATTTCCATTATGATGATGCTGTTTTAAATACTAATTCTAGATTTTTAAAAATCCAATGCATTACTGAGCTTCTTAGTCTTGAGTCCATTTTCCTAAAACTTACACTAGATTCATAAGCCATTTGGGATGTGTAAGACTTACACTGGGTATATATCTAGTTTTAGCTGTTATATACAACGTGGAGGCTTTTGTAATAAGATGAAAAATAATTTCTTCCCCCCAGTGATCTAGGATTCTATTTGTTAATGCTTTTTTTGTTCTCTGCCCTGAGTGAAGTTATCTGAGGTTGAAAAAAATATTCTAGGGAAAAGAATGTGTTGTCTTACTATTTTCCTACCTGGCTCCTCTTTTATGTTCTATAAAATTTGTAATTCCAAGTATTGCAAACACCCATGGTAGCTCGTTAACTTTCCTGTAGGTGAACAAACTGATGTCACAATGGGAGAGCAACATCCAGTGGACAAAAAACATCCTGGAGGCACCAATTTAATAGAAGCTCAGCCCCCTATCATTGTCAGTGCTCATGAGGATGGACATCTTCGTTTGTGGACTATGGAGGTGATGGGACCCATTGTTTACCTGGAACAGCAGAGAATGAGAAAGATAATAGTATTGTGGAATGAATCCTAGCCTTCTAAGGTTCCAGAGAACATCCAATTCTAGTATTTTTCAACCTTATAACAAATTGTGGTTCCTCAGCCTTCTCACTGAAAGTGCGACTCAAACATTACAATAGGACAGTTCTGTAACTCGGGTCAAATGATCAAAACTCCTAAGTTAACTATTTCAAATCTTTCTTTTCTTTAAATTGAGCTATGAGTACATGCCGCTAACTATTTCATTGGATATTTAAATAACATTAGAGGATATTAATTACAGTAAAAGAATATTACAGTAAAAGAATATAAGAACACTCAAATATTGAGTATGTATAAATTTTTAGTTATCTAAACTATTGGAAGAAGTTATTACATTGTACTGAGTGTCCTTAAGTATTTTACAATGAAAAAATAGCTTTTATTTCCCAGAAGATTTTAAATGACTTGGAGCGGAGGGTGGCAGAGTTTAAAACTAGGAAGACAGAAATGATGGAAGGAAGGATCTTGATGGAAGGTGTTGATAACAACGAAATCAGTAGAGAGGCAAGAAGCCACTAGAGAGGCAAGTGAGAAAAGAGCCACCATTTTGTATGGCAGATAGTGAGACCCAGTGACACAGAATAGCGCAGGCGTCTGCTGGGTAAAACGTCCAGGTCTGTCAATAGATCTTAGCGTGTAAGTGGGAAAATCTTGGTTTGAAAATACAAACTTTTTGAAACAATTTTTAAATTTCATTTTAGAGAGAGAGAGAGAGACAGAGCAAGTGGGGGAGGGGGAGGAGGTAGGGGGAGAGAGAGAGAATCCTAAGCAGGCTCACATCCAGCACTGAGCCTGACGTGGGGCTCGATCTCACGACTGTGAGATTATGACCTGAGCTGAAATCAAGAGTTGGTCACCACCCAGGCGCCCCAAAAATACAAACTATCATTAACAACTTTTCCTGAGAGTATCTTGGTATTGGAGCAATGCCTTTTTTTTTTTTTTTTTTCTGATAGAGAAATAAGAGTGACAGAAGGAAGATTATACCCAAATAAATCTCAGGAAATGATTAGCAGACTCAAATTCTCTCTTCTTTTTTTTTAATGTTTATTTATTTATTTATTTTGATGAGTGGGGGGAGCACAAGCAGGGGAGGGGCCGAGAGAGGGAGAGAGAAAGAATCCCAAGCAGGCTCTATGCTGTCAGTGCAGAGCCCCATGTAGGGCTGGATCCCAGGAACCATGATATCATGACTTGAACCAAAATCAAGAGTCAGATGCTTAACCAACTGAGCCACCCAGGTGCCCTATCAAATTCTCTGTTCTGGGGTGCCTGGGTGGCTCAGTCGGTTGAGCATCCGACTTTGGCTCAGGTCATGATCTCGCAGTTGGCAAGTTTGAGCCCCTCGTAGGGCTCAGTGCTGACAGCTCAGAGCCTGGAGCCTGCTTCAGATTCTCTCTCTCTCTCTCTCTCTCTCTCTCTCTGCCCCTCCCCTGCTCATACTCTGTCTCTCTGTGTCTCAAAAATAAAATAAAAATTAAAAAAAAATTAAATCTCTCTTCTGAAGCAGGGATGTTTATTGTCTAAGTGAGGCAGTGCTTGTGGAAAATCCTTCCTGGTGCTGACTTATCCTAAGCACTGAAAAATAATCTGCTGAATTTGAATCTCCTACAATCTCTTTATCTTGCACCAATTTTCAAAATAGATATGTCTGAAAACGTAAGTGCAATATTACTGGTTGAGATACACTTAAACAAGTGAGATACACTTAAACCTGAAAAGAATGTTTGTTTAGAAGGGGAATACGTACCTGGAAAAGAGGTCTGAGGAAGTTCATGGAAAGGGTCATGGAAGTGCAAGAAACAACCCCCAAGAATAGAAGTGGTCTGTAATAATCAGAGTTTAGATGCTCTTAATAGTTGTTACAGCTTTATGAATATTTAATTTCAAGGAAATAAGTCCCTTCAGATAGTTTCAAATTGTTTTTATTACAAAGAAGAGAAGCATGTTGCAGTAGTAGAGATAACTTTTTAGATGGATTATTTATAGAGAAATCCAACTCTGAGATTAATATTTTATAGAATTTATTATACTTTATTCAGGGAAAGCTACTGAAAGATATGCTGCCTTTCACAAAACATTCTGCCATTTCTCTGACATCGCTGTATACTGATCCATGTACCAGGATACTTCTGACTGGAAATGTGGGTAAGTCATGCTTAGGTAGTCGTCTACAGGTTGCTCCATAACCACATGACATAAAGATGGAGGTAGGAAAATACATGACATTTGTTGAGACAAAAGAAAGAAAAAGAAGGATGCTGAAGCAGGAGAGAGTGTTATGAATAGCTTGCTGAATAAATAGAATAATGAATGAATAGAGCAATGAATAGAACCTATTCCATTCTGAGGTCTTTACTTAGAGTGAGACAATCTTTTTTTCCCCATCTTTAAATGGGGTACACAGTTAAGCGTCCGACATTGGCTCAGGTCATGATCTCACCATTCATGAGTTCGAGCCCCACGTCAGGCTCTGTGCTGATGGCTCAGAGCCTGGAGCCTGCTTTGGGTTCTGTGTCTCCCTCTCTCTGCCCCTTCCGTGCTGATGCTGTCTCTGTCTTTGAAAAATAAATAAACATTGAAAAAAAAATTTTTTAATGGGGTACAGAACTACCTGTTCTCTTACCTTACATATTGGGAAGAATGTAAAGTTTTCATTTTCCATCTTGAATAGGTTATGTTGTATTTATCTCATAAAGGGAGTAACAGCATTAATTAGGAAGGAGAGGGATTCTTTGCTCTCATTAGGGGATTTTGTATTGATTGTTAGAAATCATTGTGTTGGTTTTTCTTCTTTGATGTAACAAAATTCTTTTTTCTAATGCTTTATTTCCTTTCTTTCATCTTTTTAACTAATCATGAATTATCTTTCTTTTCATCTACTTTAAAAGATTATGTGAGTGTGTGAATGAGCATTCCTAGTGTAAAAACATTTTTAAGTTTTAGTAGTGTTCACTTTTAAGTTTTTCCAAAAAACAGACAAAACTAACCAGTTTGTTAGAATTTAGACTGAAACAGCATCTTTTCAGTTAAACAAAAGCTTAGCCCACTTTACTCTTGCTTTTCTTCTACACCCACCCCTTCACTTATCATTTGCTACTGTAACCTTGATATTTGCATTCGGGTACTGCTATTACATTCATATTTAAATTTTAGGGGCACCTGGTGGCTCAGTAGGTTGAGCCTCCGACTTAGGCTCAGGTCATGATCTTGTGGGTTTGAGCCCTGTGTTGGGCTCTGTGCTGACAGCTAGGAGCCTGGAGCCTGCTTCAGATTCTGTATCTCCTTCTCTCACCTCCCTCCCCTGCTTGTGCTCTCTCTCTGTATCTCAAAAATAAATAAATGTTAAACAAAAAGTAATAATACTTAAGTTTTACATCTTTTCTTGAAAGAACATTGTTCTCATTTCAAAACTTAGTCTATGAATCAGTTTGTACCATCAATTATTTCAGTCTTCCGGAGATTGTACAAAATTTTCAATTTTAATGAAGTACAGTTTATCAATGGTTTCTTTCACAGATTGTGCCTTTGATGTTGTTTTTAAAAAGTCATTGCCAAACCCAAGGTTTAGATTTTCTTCCAGTTTTATAGTTTTGCATGTTACGCTTAGAGTTGTTTTGATCTGGGTTTTTTGGCTTTTAGAATTTGGTGGGAAAAGTGTAACGTGCATTTCCAAATTGAGAGTTTTTATCATGAATGGGTATTGAATTTTGTCAACTGCTTTTTCTGCATCTATTGTGATCATGTGATTTTTTTCTTCTTTAGCCTGTTGATAGGATGGATTACATGAAATGATCTTCAAATGCTGACCATTGTGTATAATTCTTTTAATATGCTTATATTTTGATGGGGATTTTTGCATCTATATTCATAACAGCTATTGGTTTATAGTTTTCTCATAATATCTTTGGGTTTGGTATTAGGGTGTGCTGGCCTCATTGAACAAGTTAGAAAGTATTCCCTTTTACTTTATATTCTGGAAGAGTTTGTACATAATTGGTAAGATTTCTTACTTAAATGTGTGATAGAATTCACCATTAAACTCATTTTGACGCAGTGGTTTCTGTTTGGGAAGATTATTAATTAATTTCCTTAATAATATAGACCTGGGGTACCTGGGTGGCTCAGTCAGTTGAGCGTCCTACTCTTGATTTCAGCTGAGATCATGATCTCACAGTCCGGTTCATGGGCCTATATTGGGCACCACACTGACAGCACGAAATTTGCTTGGAGTTCTCTGACCCTCTCCCTCTGACTCCCTACCCCATCCATAAATAAATAAATAAACATTTTTAAAAAATAATATAAGCCTATTCATATTATCTGTTTCTTCTTGGGTGAGTTTTGACAGATTGTGTCTTTCAAGGTATCAGTCCATTTTATCCAGGTTATTAAATTTGTGGGCATGGAATTCATAGTATTCGTTTGTATCCTTTTAATTCCCATGAGATCTTTTTTTCTTAGTTAGCCCGGATAGAAGTTTATCAATTTTGTTGATCTTTTTAAAGAACCAGCTTTTGGTTTTGTTGATTTTTTTCTATTGAGTTCCTATTTTTAGTTTCATTGATTTCCGTTCTGATTTTTACTTCATTTATTCTGCTTACTTTGGTGAATTTTTTTTTATCTCATTCTAAAAGAGAAGTTTAGATTATAGATCTTCCTTTTGTTTCTAATATTTGCACGTAAATTGCCCTGTGAGCACTGTTTTTGCTGCTTCCCTCTAATTTTGATGTCATATTTTCATTTTTATTTAGTTCAAAATATTTAAAACTTTCTCTTGAGATTTTTTTCTATGATCTATTATTTAGAAGTATGTTGTCTCATCTCTAATTATTTTGGGATTTTCCAGCTCCCTTTCTCTTATTGATTTCCAATTTCATTCCATTGTAGTCTGGGGACATACACTATATGATTTCTCTTATTTCAAATTGGTTAAGATATAATTTATTGCCCAGAATTTGGTCTATCTTGGTGAATGATAGCTTGAGATTAATATGGGTTTTGCTGTGTTTGGATGCAGTAGTCTATAGATATCAATTATATCTAGTTGAATGATGGTGTGATTAAGTTCAACTATGTCCTTACTGATTTTCTGCCCCCTGGGTCTGTCCATTTCTGATAGATGGGTGTGAAGTTTCCAACTATAACAGTGTATTATCTATTTCTCCTTGCAATTCTATCAGTTTTCAGCTGCATATCTTGATACTGTGATGTTAGGCACATACATGTTTTTCTTTTAATTTTTAATGTTTATTTTTGAGAGAGAGAGTGGGGGGGAGGGGCAGAAAGAGAGGGAGACACAGAATCCAAAGCAGGCTCCAGGCTCTGAGCTGCCAGCACAGAGCCCGATGCAGGGTTCAAACTTAACAACCGCGAGATCATGACCTGAACCAAAGTCCGATGCTTAACTGACTGAGCCACCCAGGTGCCCCGGCACATACATGTTAAGGATAGTTATGTCTTCTTGGAGAATTGCCCCTTTATCATTATGTAATGTCTTTCTTTATCCCTAATAATTTTTCTTACTCTGAAGTCTTCTCTGAAACATAGATGCTCTTCCTTTCTTTTGATTTGCATTAACATGGTAAGTCGTTCTCTATCCCTTTACTTTTAGTCTACATGTATCCTTATATATAAAGTGGATTTCTTGTAAGCAACATATAATTGGGTGTTGTTTTTTAATCCATTCTGACAATCTCAGTCTTTTAAGTGGTTTACTTAGACTGCTGACATCTAAAGTGATTTTTGATATAGATCTACCATATTTCTTATCGTGTTCTATTTATTCCTCGTTTTTGTTCTTATTTTTGTCTTTCACTCTTTTTCTGCCTTTTGTGGTTTTAAGTGACCTTTCATATTATTCTACTTTCTCTTAGCATATCAATTATGTATCTTTTTAAAATTTTTTGAATGGTTTCCCTAGAGTTTGCAATATACATTTACAACTAATTCGTGTCAAACAAGTCTACACCACCTCCCCGGTAATATGAGTACCTTATAATAACAAAATATTCCTAATTTCTTCCTTGTGTCACTACTGTCATTCAGCTCAAGTACCTATAAGTTACAATTGTCAAATACATTGTTGCTATTATTGCTTTAATAAATTGCTTTTACTTTATCTTCATTTATTCCTTCTCTTATGCTCTTCTTTTCTTTATATAAATCTTAATTTCTTACCTATATCATTTTCCTTCTCTCTTAAGAACTTCTTTTACTACTTCGTGCAAGGCAAGTTTACTAGCAACAAATTGTCTCCGGTTTTGTTTGTCTGGGAAAGTCACCTTTCTCCTTCACTTTTGAAGGGACTTCTAAGCACTTCACAAGGGACATAATGCTAGGTTGATGGTTTTTCTCTCAACACTTAAATATTTCATTCCATTCTCTGCTAACTTTCATGGTTTCTGAGAAGTTAGATGTAATTCTTATATTGTTCTTTTATAGATAAGATATTCCCCCCTCTGGTTTCTTTCAAGATTTTTTTTCTTTCTGCAGTTTGAATATGCCTAGATGTAGTCCTTTTTGCTTTTTTTAAATAATTTTTTAATGTTTATTTATTTTTTGAGACAGACAGACAGACAGACATGTGCGGGGGAGGGGCAGAGAGAGAGTGAGACACAGAATCCAAAGCAGGCTCCAGGTTCTGATCCAGATTCAGCACAGAGCCCGATGTGGGGCTTGAACTCACAAACTGTGAGATCATGACCTGAGCCAAAGTCAGACATTTAGCCAACTGAGCCACTCAGGCACCCTATTGCTTTTTTTTAAATCTAGTTTTGTAACTATCATGTGGATTGTAGGATGATTATCTCTCTAATGGTTTGGATTCCATTTGGTAGTGTTGTTTTCATTTCTATTTCATCTACCCTGACATCTAGAGGAAATTTGACTTTGAGCATACATGGCAACAGTAAGTCACAATGAGGTTGCCATAAATCAGAATTCCTATGTATAAGTGATATAATTTTTTTTCTTTCATTTCTGGTTTTTCAGATTCTATTTTATTTACCATTATAAATGCCTAAGTCAAATTAATTTGGCGGGCTGGATAGTATTTGCTTAGACAAAAAGGATACCTAACTAAAGATTTCAATGCTTACATTTTCTACAGAAGGACATGTTATCCTTTGCAGCATTAGTTCCTTCCTGGATCCACCTCACAATGAAAAGGTAGGAACTTTAGTTTTAGTTTAATTCATGAACCAGAAACTGACCATTTTTCTGTGCTAGACACCACAAAAGATAGAAATGCAAGCCAAGACTTCCTACTCTGGAGTCATATATAATACTATTGAATCTTAACAGTATTTTATCTTGATGGACACTGAGAAATGTATAGAGTTGTTGAATCATTATATGGTACACTTGAAACTAACATAACAGTCTATGTTAATTATACTTGAAATAAAAAAAAGAAAAAAGAAACAAGCTACATGCCAAATAATAATGGTTTACTGGTGAAAAGAAAGAATGAGTGAGTGAGTGAGTGATCTAGCCACTGGCCACATTACATCATCTTCATGTTTTGATTTATTTGAAAGAATCTATGTAGAAACCCAGAGCTTAAAAAAGTTCACAAATCATCTAGTCCTCCACAGTCAGTTTATATATCTGACATAACTTTACAGAAAGAGATGCTATTAAGAGACTCTTAAAAACTGAGAACAAACTGAGGGTTGATGGGGGGGTGGGAGGGAGGGGAGGGTGGGCAATGGGTATTGAGGAGGGCACCTTTTGGGATGAGCACTGGGTGTTGTATGGAAACCAATTTGACAATAAACTTCATATATTGAAGAAAAAAAAGAAAAAGAAAAAAATAAATAAATAAACATTAAAAAAAAAAAAAACCAGAAAGAGATGCTATAACTTTTCCTTACAGGCCTAATCTAGTGCCCAACCATTGGGGATGAAAAATACAGCACAGGGAATATAGTCAATAACACTGCAATAACATGTTATCATGCTATCAGGGTGAGCACTGAGTAGTGTACAGTATGTTGTCCACTTGAAACTAACATAACATTACATGCCAACTATACCTGAATTTAAAAAAAAGAAACTCTTCCTCACATCTAGTCTAAATCTTCCTTGTGATTCAAACATATTTTATGCTCTTTTTAGAGTGAACGCAATGTAAATGTCACCATCCTTATTTAAAACCACCTGAATATGAACTTTTTGTGTCAATGTGGATAAACAAATATGCCTACATCTATTATAAAGACTCAACTTGACTAATTAAAAGTTACAGCAAGGAAGCACTATTTTACCATAGACTTATTTCTCTTCAAGGTCATATTTTAAATCTAAAACGTAAATAAATAGTATTTCTTTTACTATTATTTTCCTATGGTTACATAGATTAAGATTGGATTCCTTGCAGAGTGTCACAGAATGGTACTGTTTCAAACCTTATTTCAGTTGATCCATAGAATTTTCTTTTTGTTTCCAAGAACCAATTATGGTTTTCTAATGTTCAGATGTTTATTTTTCCTATGATTATCTCCACTTTGCAGAGGGGGAATCAGAGACTGTCTTGCCTTAACTCCATGTAGACAGTTAATGACTTAGTCAGGACTAGAGCCAGGCTTCTTGTCCTCAAGTCTAGTGTTTTTTCCATATATAACACTCACTGCTATCAGATAGAAAACAACGTTCAAACAACTTGTGAAGCACAAAGTTTCACTTATCAACAGGTATAAATGGTCTGAAATCAAGTCATGTTGTGAGCAGAACAAAAACAAATGACATGCTTGAACCATATATAAGTGGAAAGTTATCTGTTCTCCCTTAATTTTGATGATTATCATATATTGTTATTAATTTTAAGGCACAAAAGTATGACCCAAAAAGCTTACAGTTTTGCAAATGAACTTTCTATAAACTGTGATACAAGACCTTATAAAATTTAGAGAAAATCTTAAAAACAAAGTTATAAAATAATATTGAATTAAACTATCAGTGGAATTTATTTTAAAGCATTTTCACCAATTTATAAAAGCAAAGAATTTATTTTAATAACTTATTTGAAATTACTCCATATTCAATGTCATTTCAACCTTTTTCTGTATTTTGGCAATGTATTTTTTCCACTTTGTACATGGCTATATACAACAGAATCCCATTATAAGATGTCTCATTATTACACAGATTAATATATATCATGAATTAAATCAGGTTCAGTTATAGATTACAACTAGTTACAATAAACACCTAATATGTCAGTGCATACATCAGATGTTAATCTGCTTCTCTTGCAACATCACTATTAAAAAGATGCTCTATATAATATAGATATTCTAAGAGATAGGATAGTCAAAACCTGTCCACAGGAAGAGAAATCATACATATGATAATATACATTTGTCTACAAAAAAAAAAAGTCTTAGAGCAATGTTTTCCTAAATACAGGTTATAACCCACTAGTGGGTTATAAAACCAGTGTAATGAGTGGTGACCAGTATTTTAATTTAAAAGGGGAATAAAATGCAATAGAATAGAATAGATGATATCAGTGTGCATTGCACATAGTAAGGTTAAGAATCTGAAATGTGTCCGGTATGCACGTGCAGATATTGTATATGTTGACATCTGTAAAATGTCTTTCTTACTATAGATATGGCCCATAGTAGAGAAACACTTGCCTAAGTGAATCCAATCCCAAAGCAGAGAAAGAACCCTTGGATGACAAGTTATTATTGAATAACTATGAGACAATAAGAAGTAAGAGAATGCAGATTTCACCCTGGTTGTCTAAGAACAACTAGAGGGGATTGAGTCAGAAGGTCAATAAATTTAGGAGGAGTTGTGTCTGAACTTTGTTCAAGTCTAAATGAATAGGAGGCTCATAAGAAAACTCCAAGCTGCCAGAATTCTAGCTACACATATATCCTAGGTAGATGACCCCAGAAGAAGTAGTGCTTGGTGTGAGTTCATCAGTGATAGAGACAGAATGTGCTCTAAGGAGATGTTGCTACAGAGTCAGCTTTCCAGTGGACAACTCTAGTTCACACAGTTCAGGCCTGTTTAAAGGCTCTAGACTTAAGGATAAGCCACATCTTGAATCGATAGACCTCTGAGGTCTATCAAAGAGAATGAGCCAGGCCCATTCTAATTGTTGATTCCTTGTGATATCGTATATAACCCTACTAGCTCCATCACCACCACCGCCACCACCAAAAAAAGAGAACAAAATCACCAGGGCTATCTCTGGATAAAATTTGAAAACACGGAAGTTTTGCCAACTTCCCCTTCGGTCCTCACCTTTCAGCTCTGCTTCCTCCTGCCCCTGATTCCACTCTGCCTCTGCCTATCCCACAGCCTTTCTCCTAAGGCTTTTCTTTTGCCTACTCATCTTGTAATCCTCAACTAAATGTTCATCCTCACTTAAATGAGAAATTGCTAAAGACATAAGGTCTTTCTTCTCCCAGGAATACATGAGATGAACAAACACCTAAAAATGGAGTTAGGGTACCTGAGCAAGGAAAAAGAGCTCGCAGGGAGAGGGGTTTCGACTTGCACAGATGTCCACACCCATTCACTTGGAAGCTTGGCTCATTCGTGGTTACTGGTTTTGCTTGAGATTGGATTATGATCAGCACATACTTATGCTACAGAATATGCTTTATTGTTGCTTTCTAGAAACTGAAGCAGCGGCTTGCCTGGCGTGCTCATTCTTTAGAAATTGTTCAAGTAATCTACGTAGAAGACAAACAAGTGGTACTTACTGCCTCCGTTGATGGCTCAGTAAGGTATGGACCTTCATATTGTGAATTTAGGGTTTTGAGCACGAGAAGTAAAAATTTTAAGCCACAGTTTAAGTTTATACCCAAATACAATCTTGATTGGATAATTAAAATAAATACATAAACAAACAAACAAAATGTGGCACGCAGAAAGGGCTTTGGAAAGATGGCCACTGGCTTAGAATTGTTTTCCATGTCCAAGGAGACAAGATGCCCTGCTCATCCATGTCAGAGTATGACAAATACTTCAATAAAAGTGTTTTTTGTGTACTCATTTCAAAGAATGAAGCAAGATGATTATCTCAGAGAGATAGACCCAAGCCCAGGAATAGCCACAGGAGACACAGGATCAGAAGGCATAAAGAAAGTCATAGCAAAGTGCAACTCAACACTGAGAAAAGTGAAAGCAAGCTAATGTTTTCATGGACACTGTGATTGATTCTGCAAAGCCTACTTATTTCTAATTGCCTGGATAATGCTAAGGATGCATACACCAATACTGAACACACACACACACACACACACATACACACATACACACATACACACATACAAAAAGAAAGGAAATGCCATGACATTTCTTGAGACAAATTGCTGCATATTAAAATGTGTCAAAATCATGGTAATGAATTATCCTCTTGGGAGAATAAAGTCAGGTAAGATCGAGAGTGGTAGAGAGGTTTCAAAGTGTGCTGGAGAGTTTAAACATAGTGAAGGCAAAAAGGAAGGAATATTTTACATTGGGTAAAAGACCCTGTGTGAGCCTGGGGCTGGTTTGAATCTTCACCTTGAAGGAAATAGCCTCCAAAGGATTTTAAGTGAAGGACTAACATAATCTGATTTACATTTTTTAAAAAAAATAACGTGTAGGGAATGGATTTCAGAGCAGCAAGGTGGGAGCAAAGAGACCAGTTGGAAGTCTATGCTGAGTGCAGGTGCCTGGACTAGGGCAGTGGCAACAGTGCTGGAAGCAGATAGTCTGGATCTGAGAACTGTCCAGGAGATAAATTCCAGGAGACATAAACTGTAACTGAAAGGGAAGGTAAGCAGTGGATGTCAAGCCTACTTCCTGCCATATACCACTCAGTGAACGATGGTACCATTCATTAAGAGAGGAGGCACTTAAGAAAAAAAAAGAAAAAAGAGAGAGAAAGGAGGCACTAAAAGAGGAAAATACTTTAAATATGGAAGGGTGAAAGTAAATTATTAGAAATGTTGAGTGAAAGGTGAGTCTGGAAGGGGGCAAGGTCCTAACTGGGGTTAAACAGAGCTCTTCCTCCGCCAGAAAGGGAATGTGTTATTTTATTTATAGGAAAAATTAAAAACATGTCATTTCATTATTACAGATGTTTTTCACAACTCTGTCCCTTGGGTCTCTGTTCCAGTTTATTTTCAGCTACCTGTCAGCAGAAGTGCTAATTGGGGATTGTAATACACACAGGCACGCACACACAAATGCACGTGTGCACGTGCACCACATGTCACATGTGCACACACTTCTGTTGTTATGAGCATTCCCTGCTCAGAAATTTCTTTTATATGATTCCTTCAAGTGGAGATCTCCCTAGATACTCAATTCAGAAAAAGTAGCTCTATGAATAACTATCTCAGATACACTTCCCTTTATAACTAAGCTATGTCCTTTTGCAAACACTGGCTGCCACTTTCCAAAGGGGTAGGGAATTTTAACATTCTAAATCTTTGTTTTCAAAAAGATTGTGATATTATAATAGGAAAAAGTGTAATAAAGACTTAGCTCTTAGAGGATAGACAGGGCTAAGATACTTATCTAAGACCCAGGAAATCAGGCTGAGAGGTGGGATAAGTCATCTGGAAGAATTCCACGTGCAGCAGGAAATGTCACAAAACAAGATCAGAAGCTGCTTCAGTCCTGACCTAGAATAGAGTGAGTTTGGAGTTGTCCTAAAGGTAGTCCTTACCCTCTAACTTCTGTGCTGGAAGGACCTGTCCATTTCACTTTGGTGAAGGCTCTGGCAAGGCAGTGTAGGAGAATTAGAATATGTAAGGGATGTAAAATGCTCATGTTACATTCTTAGGATGCTATTAGGTGTGAGGAGTCCTGGCTAGATACCTCTCCTCTGTCCTCTCCTCAATGCCCGCCCCCGTGACCTGGGAAACCACTTGAACTTGGTGGAATTTACTCTTACCTCATTTAGTGTGTCCTCCTCATGGGCCATGATGACTGCTTCCATCATTTGTTACTCTGAGGTTGAAGTCAAGATATAAAAGCAAGATCTTCCACATACTGTTTTATCTTTCCTTAAGATGCAGGGCACACACTCCTGCTAAGGATATTCTATAGGACTTTAAATCAAGTGGGCTGCTTAGAGGGATCTCACAGAGTGACCTGATGGTAAAACTATGCATATGGATAAAAAAAAAAACAACACTTCTTTTGTCACCTTATTTCATAACTCAGTTGTGAAAAATAGTATGGTTTTTCCAGAACAGTAGGAGTTATGGATGGAGGTTGAGAGGATTTTGTTAATAATAAAAGCATCCTTAGGAAACTCCTCCCACAAGCCCTACTGATGCTGATGCAGAGGTAGACAACTAAGATATAGCACACTGTAAGGCCTAATTCAACTAGCATACTGTCAGCCAACACAGGTTCTGATCACAATGAATGAACAGTGTTATTTTGGGAAATATCCATTCCTTGTGTTCTGATTTTAATGAATGGCCATCATAAGTACAGATTCAAATCAACATTTCCCAAAATTGTTGTTGATTAGAATTCTAATGGATAAAAATGCTTATGCTATGATTGGTTCCATGTATTTAACAGGAATAGTCCTCGATTCAAGCTTAAAATCTCTGATGGACCAGTAAAAACCCATATAAAATGATCTAATAAACAATAACTTTCACTGAATTCCAGTTACTTTCTTCTCCCTACTTTTGCCTTTCCTCAGGGTCTGGCATGCCCTCAATGGTCATTACTGTGGATATTTTGGACAGCGAAGAATGTTTGAAATATCACCAACAAATGATTTCATTTTGCCATGTGATGTTAATGAATATCCCATAGAAATAAAAGAAGAAAACAAATTCACAGAGAAGACGCAAAAATATGAATATCCTCTGGTATTTGACCGGCAAAAGTAAGACCACTGGGTTTTTCTTTAGATGAGCAGACAAGAATTAAACTCTATTTTTTTAAGTTTATTTATTTATTTTAAGAAAGAGCACAAGCAGGAAAGGGGCAAAGAAATGAGAGAGAGAATCTCAAGCAGGCTCAGTGCCATCAACACAAAGCCCAATGTGGGGCTCAAACTCACAAACCGTGAGATCATGACCTGAGCTGAAACCAAGAGTCAGACACTTAACCGACTGAGCCACCCAGGCACCCCAAGAATGTGACACTGTGCTGGACATGGAGAATTCAAAGGTGAAAAGTCCAGGACTTTTCAATAACATTGCAATCCAGTGGAGGGGAAAAATATGTAAACAAAAAGCTACAGTTCAGTATAATAGTACTTCTAGGAAAATGTAATTCTCAAGATAATCACCAAGGGATAGATGGGATGTAACCAAACAAGACCAAAGAGGCAACTTTGATCTTCTATGTTTCCTTAAATCATGGGTAAGTAAAATCACTAAATAATGAAAGACTATGATGTAGTTTTTCAAGACTGGGGGGTCCAGTGAGCAAGTAAGGACGACGTGGTGGGAGATAAAGCAAGAAAATTTTATAGATGCCAAATCGCAATGGGTTTTGTAACAGACCAACAGAAGGATTTTAAGCTTTACAGAAATCATAGTGACAGAATACAGAAGAGAAAAAACAAGTCTGAAGAAAAGGATAGTGCATTTGGTTTTGGACAAGTGTAAGTCTAGATGTTTGTGGGACATCCAAGTGAAGATATTTAATGAGCATTGAGATAGACCTGTCTGGTTGTTGAAAAGAAAACCACATGCACATGGTATGATGACAAGTGGTAGTGAGGACACATTTGTAGAACGTGGCAGTGAAGTCACATAGGACAACAGAAAAGTAAACACACGATTGGCATTATTTCAGCTGATGACCTCAGAGAGGGTAATGTCAGTGGAGTGGTGGGTAACAATCACATGCTAGTGCTTGAGAAATAAATAGGAGATGTGAGGTGATGATAGTATATATTGCTTTGTAAGGAAGTCAGATAGCTCTAACGTTAAACAAGAGTTTGATTCATGGGTATGCTTGTGTCTCAAGGACACCTGAGCACTGCTTAAAGGCTTAGAAAAAGAGGACAGTTACCTAGTAGGGAACAGAGTGTTGGCAAAAGGTGTTTTGCGCTTTTGTAACATTCAGTTCTGGTTTTGATGTGGTTGGATCTTTGTCATTATGGAAGTGATTGGAGCTTAACTGAGCTCAACATCAGCAAAGCATGGGGGTCCTCCCTGGACTGATAATATAGAGCAGACCAGAACAGGGGGAACTGACCAGATGAGTCAAAAATGGGAAGAAGCAGAAGGGATTGTCTAAAATAAATCCCTTTAGGGAAATCGTAAGTGCGCCAAAGCTGGAGAGATTGCATGCCATCATCTAGTCCAATAGTTGGTAGAAGAAACAGAAATTGAAGCAAAGTGTCACAAGCCACACAGCAGCAATTTTAGAAGAATCGACAAGGGTTCCACGTGACTGCCAAGACTCCACTGAAGGGTTCAAGCCTTGCCTTGACTGGCCAGCAAGAGCTCCAGAGAAGAGGTCGTGCCAAAACATGAGGTGGTGTAGTAGAGTCAAGACTCATCAAGTTGTGGTAAAGTTCCCCACACACAGTTGATCAATGGGTAATTGCTGAGCCTTGAACATCCATTTATCTTAGTACTCAAAATAGTATATTCTAATTTGGTAATATGCATCTCCTTCGCTAGCTCTGTGAGTTCCTTGAGGATTAAGACCATGTTTTATACATGTTTATATACCCAGTTCTTAGCTTAGTGCTTAGCACACAATAGGCACTTAAAAGGTATTTGAGTGAACAAATAAAGAATGACTAGTTAAGTGCAGAGGTAGCATCATTAGGACTGGTGCCATGAAAGCCAGAGAATTTGGGACCCAGAGAAAGAAGGATTTAATGGATACATGTGCAGTAGGCAGAGAATAAAAGATGTGGGTATGTGCTGAACAGTTTTTCTTGTATCTTTTTACACAGATGGAAAAAAATGAGCTCAATGTCTTTGCTTTTCAAACGTACACCTCCCAAGGCCTTTGAAGTGGATCATGATTTTAAGTTTTTCAAGTCTCTCTCTTCTCCCAAGGTAGCCTTAAAACAAACAAGTGAACAAAAAAAGATAAAGCACTTTGCTTTTGTTTTCCTGAATTTAGATCTCTCTGGTATATTAGTTTTCTATTATTGCTGTTACAAATTACTACCAACTTGGTGGCTTAAACAATATAAATTCATTATCTTATAGTTCTGTATGTCAGAAGTCTGTCCTGGTTCTCATTGGTCTAAAATTAAAGTGTTTCCAGAGCTATGTTCCTTTTATAGAGGCTGTAGGGGAGAATCTCAATGCTTTAGTTGGGGGCCCTCCTCCTTCATCTTCAAAGCCAGACATATTGCTTCTCCCTGACCATCTTCCTGTGGTCACATGTCTGTGACCCTATGGGAAAGGTTCTCTGTTTTTAAGGATGCCTGGGATTAGATTGGACCCACCTGTATAATCCACCTCAAGGTTCCTGACCTAAATCACATCTGCAAAGTTCCTTTTGCCAAGTAAGGCAGTGAAACCATAGGTTGGGGGTGGGAGAAATAGGATGTGGACATCTTTGGTTGCCATGATTCTGCCTATCACAGACTGACACACTTTTCTCCAGTGCAGAATTAGGAGAGAAATGGGTCCTGCTATTCATTCTATTTGCAATATTTGTAAAAAGTGGATATAGCATGAGTCTTTAGGCTAAGGTGTGGTATTAATTGAAATCAATTTCTTCAAGATCTTCAACACAATAAGCCAAACTTAACCTTTTTAAACTTGTCTCCTGTTACTAACCTACCATTGCCCCACCCTCTACAGATCAGGCTAGTTGTTATTTCCTGAGCATTCCTGCCTTCTGCTCCAGTTCGCCTGAGCTGTCCGTACCACATCTGTGACCTTTCTCTGTCAAGTCCACCCCACCTTTGTAATTGACAAAAGATTAGTATTCAGAATAGAAAAGGAACTCCTAAAAAAATCAATAAGAAAAAAAGACAGTCCAATTTAAAAAATGGTCAAATACTTGAATAGATACATCACAGAAGGAAAAAAAAAATTGCCAATAAGCACATGATGAGATGCTCATTAGTAAACATGGAAATCCACATCAATAATATTATGAGATATCATTTTACACCCAGCAGATTGGCAAATGTCAGAGAGTCTGACAATATCAAGGGTCAGTGTGCATTTGGCACAATCAGAACACTAATCTGCTGGTGGAAATAGTGTAAATTGGTAGAACCACTTTGGAAAACAATATGGCGTTATCTAGTAAAGTTGAAAATAGTTATAGTATCCTAGATATATATCTTTGGGAAACCTTTAAACACATGGTTAGGAGGCAGGCACAAGAATGTTCAGAGCAGTACTGTTTGTAATAGAAAAAACTGAAAGCAGCCTAAATGCTCACAGACATTATAATTGGAACATAATTATGGCATATCTATAAATTGGAATACTACAGAAGAGTGAATATAAATGGACCAAAACAACACTCATGTATATGAATAATTGTTTGACACATGCTATTAAATGGGAAAAGTTTTGCTTAAGAATATGTACATAATTATTTCATTTGTATAAAAGTCAAGAAGAAGCCAAACTAAATAAAATATTGTTTGGGCAAAAATTTACATAAAGTAAAACTATATAAACGAAAGCAAGAGAATTAAAAGCACAAAGTTCAGGACAGTCATTACATTTTAAAGGCAGATGAAAAGGACTCAGAACCTCAAAGTTGAGGGTATTGTTTCAATACATAAAACAGAGCAGTGGGTCCATGGATGTTCATTATGTCATTATTCTTTCACATTATCAACTTCATAATTTGATAAATACTTAATATTTTCCAAATTAAATAGTTTTCATAAGTCCTGCCTTTCTGTCCAAATGGAACTCAGCTGCTCCCAGAGGGCAGGGTGACAAGGAGGAGAAGGACAGGATGGGGAGTGGGACAGACTTAGGTTTAGTCTTAAATAATTTTATCTCTTTATTCATCTGCAAACCCTTCAAAGTGTTGTGGTGAGGATTAGATGTGAAGATGCATACAGTTACATCACAGATTCTCAATAAATGTTAATTCTACATTCTCCAACAACCCTGATCCCTCCCTGCTTTGTGTTTTATAGCGTATTCATTTACCATGTTCTCCAATGAATCAGTATTTTTTTATGTACTCATCTTTACTTCCCACTCACCACTGAGTCCTAAGCTCTTTATGGCCAAAAACTTATGCATAGCATATAACTCAATTTTGTTGAATAGGATTGAAATAGTACAACCTAAAAATAAAGACTGGTATGTCCTTTTAACATTCTCTTCCAATTTGAAGATAAGAAATAATTTTTTAAATAATTTAACTGTAATATTAAATACATTTTGGGGAAATCTTTAGCAAAGTTTAAAAGGCCTTGAAACAATCAAATGCCCCAAGGATTGTCTACCCCTTAGCTCAACTTTATCTTCTCAATTCATTGGTAAAATAATAAAACGTTAATGCTAAAGTTGAATTAAAACACCCTTTTCTTAGGAATCTCTGAATTCTTCCAGAATCTTGTTTTGCCTATTCCTTTTCTTTCTCAATTATATAAAATGTATTCATTCACTTCTTTTTGACATATCATTATCAGTAATAATAATACAATGATAGTAAATCTTACATTTGAGTAGCACACTATCTGTGTTATTTCATTTGATCCTCATAAATAGTCAACAGGGAAAGAACTTGCCCAAGATCACTCAGCTAATAAGCATCAGAGTCAGGATTTAAACCCAGGAATTTTGCCACTGATAGAATGTGCCGACATCACTAAACATCCACTTCCTGTGTTTTGCAGATTCGAAGACGTGCCTTAGAAGGATTCCTGATGGAAAACAGAGAGGCAGGGATTGTTTTCGGCTCTCTTCCTATATATAGGGTAAGTTGGAGGCTTCTAGAACTGGAGTAGTTAGAAAACAAGGAATCTGATGTCTCATTCCCGACCTTGGGCTACCCAACAAGGTTGAAGAAAATCACATAACCAAGCAGACTGATGCTTCTATGAGCGTGCTGCATCTGATCCCAAAGAAGTCTCTAGTTCTAGATGTCCATGGTCTTGACCATTTGCCTCTGCCATTTCACGTTAAACAACACTATAAGAAACTATTTCAGATTTTAACCTGGCTCTTCATCACCTACAGGATAAAATCCAAATACCTTTAGCCTGGCATACAAACTTTTCATAATCTGGCATCTGCCTGAACTGTATGATCTCATTTTCTACCACATTCTCCCATGTACCTTATACTCCAGCTGTGCCAAATTACTTGCCATTCCTTAAGCATCACCACTCTTCCCTCTTCTGTGACTTTGCCTGTGCTGTCCGTTGGCCCAGAATTCATCCTCTGCCCAGAATTTTCTCCTCCTTACTCATTCTCTTCCAGTCTCCACTAGAGCTAACCTCTGTTAAATTAAACAACTAATTAAACCAAGAATAATAAACTGAAGAAGAAATACTTCAACTTAACCTTAACTTATTATTTCATAAAATGTTATTTCTCCTTCCCAAGAACATGTTCCCTGTAATAGGGTCAAACACTTAAGCTACAGATAATGCTAAGGATGAAGTGTCAAGAAGTCATAGTGGGCATCTGGGAAGGAGGGGTATATTTTAAAGCAGTTGAACCTTTCCCTATTCTCCACCCCCGTGAATTCACATTACAGGTGTAATCACCTTAAATATGTCTCACTAAATCTTTACTTATGGCTTCTAGGTACCAAGCCCCACTAGCCTAAGATTTCTTCCACTCATTGGTTCAGAAGCACGAAGGGAATCTTCTGACATCAATCCAGGAAAAAAGAAGGGAGGTCACACTCATGATAAGGTTAGTACTTAGAATTCCTAGTGTATTCCTTTTCTGTGTGGACTGTTAATTATTTCTTTGTTCCCAGGGACATTCTGGGCGTAAGATTTTCTCAGCCCATATTCTTATCATGAATATTCCAGGATGCATGTGTTTTAGCTCTGTGAGATGGAAATCATGAATTTGCTGGACAGAGAGGAAAAATTAAACAGGACCTCTGAACCTGACAAATGAAATTTTTCCAGAGCTAATTCAAGACTTAGATTCACTGCCTACTTCTAAAAGCTAGTATCAGTTGATGAATGGATAAAGAAGTT
>NC_064813.1:7629804-7698675 GCF_023721935.1 Panthera uncia | reverse complement strand
TTTATATATATATATATATATATATATATATATATATATAATGGAATACTACTTGGTAATGAGAAAGAATGAAATATGGCCTTTGTAGCAATGTGGATGGAACTGGAGAGTGTTATGCTAAGTGAAATAAGTCATACAGAAAAAGACAGATACCATATGTTTTCACTCTTATGTGGATCCTGAGAAACTTAACAGAAGACCATGGGAGAGGAGAAGGGGGAAAAAAAAAGTTACAGAGAGGGAATGAGGCAAACCGTAAGAGACTCTTAAAAACTGAGAATAAACTGAGGGTTGGTGGGGGGTGGGAGGGAGGGGAAAGTAGGTGATGGGCATTGAGGAGGGAATCTGTATGGAAACCAATTTGACAATAAATTTCATATTTAAAAAAAGAAAATCATATAAAGTTAAAAAAAAAAAAGCTAGGTAACATGACATAACATCTCCGAGGGTTGTATAACCATCCTTGCTTCTGAATGTTATGGTACCTACAGGATGGAGCCATGAAATCAGTAAGCCTCTGTCTCACCAGCCACGTCAAGAAGTTGTTTTGTGTATTAATAGGCGTAGCTAACGTTCAACGACTTACAGTTTACGTAGTACTTTTAGAAATTATTCCCCTCATTTTCACAACAATTACAAAGAAAAATGTTATACCCGTCTTAAAACTGGGAAAAAGTAGAGCCTAACCAGAGGGTAAGCGACTTGCCAAAGATCACATAAGAAATAAGTGATAAGCTGAGTTCTACTTGTGACTCTAAATGTCATGCTCATCATATTAAGCCATACAGCCTAGAAAATTCAAATGCTGTCTGTCACTCTTCTACTAGTTCCAGGAAGCTTGTATTGGCTCAACTTAACCTGTGGCCTTTCGTCTCATCTTTATAATAAAATAGATGAAATGTGGGGCTCCTGGGTGGCTCAGTTGGTTAAGCACCTGACTCTTGATTTCAGCTCAGGTTTTGATTTCACGGTTTGTGAGTTCGAGCCCCCCACTGAGGTGGATAGCACAGTCTGCTTGGGATCCTCTCTCTCCCTCTCTCTCTCTGGCCCCCCTCTGTTCATGCCCTCTGTCTCTCAAAATAAATAAATAAACTTAAAAAAAATGGATCAAACCTTAAGAGGAGGATCTAACACATGGTACTTCTTGTAAGCCACATTTCACGATGTCAGACTAAAAACAGAAAGAGCTGGTTCATACTGTCTGTGCCTAATGGAATAAACGATAAAAATTATAACTCCCACCACCAGAACAAAAAGCTGCTTTATTTAATTATATAGAAATCTTGACCATTATTTTGTTAGCTTATGTACATAAAGGATTCCTGTTAATCATCAACTCTACCAATTGTTTGAATATGAATTTTTGGCAATAGAGGATTTTCTATAAAATAATATAATTTACTGTTAATTGTTTTAAGTAGTGGATGAAACACAGTGGTATAAAATGATCCACAACTAACAGGTAAGCAAAAGAGTGTTTGTTTGGGGTTTTATAATTTGTATATTTTAAGCTTGTATTTCCATTCTTATTTGTTTTGCCTCATCTGATATTAAGTATACTTTGCATTCTTTAAGTACAGACTAAGTGAAGAAAGAAGGTGGCCAAATGTGTCTTAAATACCAGGAGGAAGACAAAAATGGAATAAAAATTAGTCATGGTTAATCTACATAATGAATAATCTACACTTAGATCATCAGAAATTGATTCCACTATGATTAATTTTGTCAACGATCATGAAATATGATAAATTATTTCTCCAAATGCAAAGGAATTTTTAATATCTACTGTTTTAATAGATATTAAAACTTTATTTTCTCTTAATAAAGAGAATAAAGCTTTCTTTCACTCTGAAAAATCATTAACCATACAAGAAGGGTAAAAGGAGTAGATATCTCCATTTGCTTATAGAAAAGGTAAAAATTCCCTTTCTAGTTTAATGTAGAAAAGAGTTAAGTATAGTCAGGGATTAAAATCTGTTTCCAAAATAATATTAGGTTCTTTCCACAAAATTATGCACTTAGCAAGATGACAATGAAATCTGGAAACTGGTATAGATTAAAGAATCATGGGGGCACCTGGGTGACTCAGTCTGTTAAGCATCTGACTCTTAACTTTGGCTCAGGTCATGATCTCACAGTTTGAGGGTTCAAGCCCCTCACTGGGTTCTGCACTGAGAGTACAGAGCCTGCTTGGGATTCTATCTTTCCTTCTCTACCCCCACCCCACTTCTGCTCTCTCTCAAAATAAATAAATAAACTTAAAAAAAAAAGAATCACTATGTTGATTGCCTGCAATTTAAAAAAAACACACAGCTTAAGTGGGGAAAATAGTGGATGAGGTCCAATTAATAAATACCCATCAAATATCTATTTTCATGAAAAGCACTTCCAAGAAGCTAGGCATAACATTACTTCAGAAAATTTTGTGTTCAAATTCCAGTTTTGTGAAACAAACATGTACAGAATATCTTGAAATACCTACTAATGTGCCCTGCACTGTGTTGGGCACTAAGAAGCCATTCATAGATCAAAGAGCTCACAGTAAAGAGAAGAGAAAGTTCTCTGAGCAAATAGTCCAAAAATAGGTATCTTAATCTCTTCAACTGATTATTTTTAAATAATAGAAATGATTTCAATTATTAGTGTCTTTAAATAGCTTGTAAATCCCTTTAGAATTAAACAAGTTACAAAATATTAACCATAGCACAGGAAAGCATACATCAGAGCCAATTTTATACGGTGGACACTTGAACAACACAGGTTTGAACTACAAGGGTCCATTTCTGTGCAGATTGTTTTCAATAATTACAGTGCAGTATTTTCTCTTCCTGATGATTTTCTCAATAAATATACAGTACAGTATACCTTCTCTTCCTGATGATTTTCTTAATCATATTTTCTTTTCTGTAGCTTTCTTTATTATAAAAATATGGTATATGTGCTAATCCACTGTGTATGTTACTGGTGAGGCTTCCAGTCCACAGTAGACTGTTAGTAGTTAAGTATGGGGAGAGTCAAAAGTTATACGTGGATTTTCTACTGCATGGGGGGATCCTCAAGGGTCAACTGTAGCTCCTTTTCAATTTAAATGTGGAAGAGAGTGGGAGAACATGAACTTTGTGACATGTGATCCATTTACACAATTGTGGAAGCACAGCCAATAATAGAAAAATGTTTAAGTGAAAGATATATAAGAATGCAAACATAGGCATAAAATATATGAATTACAAAACCCCAAACAAACACTCTTTTGACTACCTGCTAGTTTTGGATTATTCATACAACTGTGTTTCATCCATTACTTAAAACAATGAAAAAATATATATAATAGCATACTTTATAACTTTTCAAAGAATAACAGAAAAACACTCACAATTTTATTTCAGGTGAAAGGGGATATAAACTGTAACTGAGTGCTACTGCTGGTGATAATAGCTAACATTGGTGTTTAAATTAGCATGCCAGGCACAAACCTGTAGGTTCTATATGCACTCTTTCACTGAATCTTTATAACAACGAGGGAGTTATGGTTACCATCCCCATTTGATATTCAAGAACACTGAAGCACAAGAGGATAAATAATTTATTTAAGATCCCAAAAGAAGTAAATAGTAGAGCTGGGATCTAAATCCAGCAGGTTGACTTCAGAGCCCAGACACTTAAACACAATGCAGTGTAATTCAGGCAGTCAGGAAGCTGCTCGGTGTCTCCGGGTTAAGTAACCAGATGAGAGTCTGCAGGTAACGAACAAGGAAGAACTCTCCCTTCCCATCACTCTCTGTGCCCTCACCCTAGTTTATTTTTCTTCACAGCTCCAATCACTACCTGCCATCACATTTCATAAAAATGGATTTATTTGTAATGATTCTCCCCCACTAGAATGTAAGATCCATGAAGGCAGGCACTTTGGCTTATTCTCTGTTGGATCTCCAGGGCTTAGAACAGACACATAAGTCACACACACACACACACACACACACACACACACACACACAAAATTTGCTGAATGAAAGAATTAATGAGATCAAGAAGGAGGGGAGAGAGCAGGAGGAAGTGGGGGAGAATAATGATAGAAAATTAGATTAGAAAATCAGTGCAGCTGGGAATTTGCTCCAATTGGTTAGTGGATTGATCTGGGGAACCAAGTTTCCCACCTTGTGTCTCAGAGAGGACTGGTCAGGTGACTGTAAGCGTTCAAGCCTGAGAGATCTTTAGGTGCTTGAATTTTACCTTGGGGCTCTCTCTGTTTTTTTCTTTAGCTATAACTCTCTGTATCTCCTCTCCCTTCTTCCTTCTTTCTTTCTTATTCTCCATAATAGAGCATAAAATCAAACTGATGTGTACTGTCAATATTAGCTGAATATTACTGACAAAAATTAGATACTTCTTGTTCTGAATTTTTAAACCAAATGAGTTTAACTTTCTATATGTATGTCTTCCAGAACTATCTAATTCAAAACTAATTTTCATTTCTCATTTGTGGGATCATCACTTGATTTTATTTTCCTATAAGTCAATGGACTCTGATGATATTCATATACGATATCTTTATGCCTGACAACAACATAGCAAACTTCTGTAATTGGCTTTATTTTAATCAAACCCTTGCAGACTGGGTAGTTGAGTCCCAGCATGGGATAACTGCCCAGTCAAGTAGTTAGTCCAAAGCTTCTGCTTTTCCACCATACCCTTCTGGAACCCCGCCTCCTGTTTTGTTTTGTTTCGTTTCGTTTCATTTCGTTTTTCAGAGAGAGAGAAAGAGTGTGTGCATGCAGGCACGCACTTGAGCAAGTGGGGGAGGGGCAAAGGGAGAGGAAGAGTGAGAGAATCCTAAGCAGGTTCCACGCCCAGTACAGAGCCGAACTCGGAGCTCGATCTCACCATGAGATCATGACCTGAGCTGAAATCAAGTCTGACACTTAACTGACTGAACCACCCAGGCACCCCTACCTCCAGTTTTTAACACATATTTACCCTGGAAGCATACAGGATAGTTAAGCAAATAACCATACTTTCTTACTAGGAAGATTAAAATCTCTACATAAATTAGTGGTGCAACTTGACTCTAAAAATTGTATTTATCATATAATGCCAGTTACTAACTGACATGTCCTTTATTTCACAGAGTCAACGGAAGAAAAGTCTGAAAAGAAATTTCGTCCCACAAATAAATCTGGCTTCTTCCTTCTTCCCAGCCATCAACAAATGAAGAGAGAAAAATCAGATGTGACTGTGGTGGCCTGAGCTTCACATGTATGATACTCCAGTCTTTGTTTCAGGATGAAAGTGTGGGTCCCCCAGACACTGTCATCCATATCTATATCCTCAGGCCATCCTTCAATGGAGAAGGTTGCTCATGGAGCCCAGGTGGCCTCAGATCTGAATAAGGAAGCAGCAAGCAGACAGTTAGCCAACTTCATTCATAGATGGAAATCCACTTAATGAATAGGGAATGTTTCTTGCTTACTGTCAGCAACATGACACATAAGGAAACAAAGAGAATCAATAGCATAAGTAGATTGAAAATAACATGGTTATCAATGATCAGCTGTTTGCATCTCCCCCTTGTTCACCCGAATTCATAAGCAGAATTATCAGAATTTGTTTCATCCTATGTGTTATACAAAGAAAAACATTAAAAAGAAAAATGTGCAAATCAAGCCTCTAGCTCTTTATTTCCTTCATTTAGGGAAATGTCATGTGGAAGAAAATGTTTAGAGTTTCTTAAAGTTAGAAGTTATTTACATTTAGCCTAGAAATGAGTCCAGATAAAAAGAATTATCTGACCTTTCTTGGGTTCATCTTTTAATTAATTATTTTACTAATTTATTTTGGTAATGTGGGCAAATCATTAATTTTACCAATGGGCACGCATGTATTTTTACATTTTTTTGGTATTTTTATATTTGTATTTGTATGAAAGCACCTAAATATGATCAACAATACAAGAGATTTTAAATAAATCAAAGGCATGAGGAAGGTATCAGAATTGAAGCCTGCACATTCACTGACCTCACTTCTCTTTGGGAAATGATTCAGAGCTCTGGGTAATGAAAGCATTCCCATGTCAAGGGTTATACGCACCCAAAAGCAGTTATATGCATGATACCACTTGGTAATAAAAAACTGTGGTCTCTTAAGATTTGATTCTGCCTTTCCATTCTGAAGGGCTCCATTTCTTAAAGTTCCAACAACTTTGGAAAAAATAAAGAAATTTTTTATTCACATAAACTTTATACATTTCCATGTTTATTTTGAGGCGTGTACTAATTTTGGGTGCTTGTAGGAATGTGATTATTTCTCCTCCTAATTTTCTTTTTCTTGATTTTAGCTCAGGTTATGATTTCCCAGTTCATGAGGTCAAGCCCCATGTTGGGCTCTGAGTTGGGCATGGAGCCGACTTGAGATTCATTCTCTCTCTCTCTCTCTCTTTCTCTCTCTTTCTCCCCCTCTCCTCCTGCCCCTCTCCCCCACTCACATTCTCTGTCTCTCCCCCTCTAAAAAATAAGTTGGGGGGGGGGGGAAGAGGCCAAGGTGACAGAGCAGCATGGAAGTTTTTTTTGCCTGTCTTGTCCCTGAAATGCAGCCTGATCAATAACAAACAATCTTGCACACCTAGAAAACTTACTTGAGGATTTAAAAAAAAAATCAGTACAACTTGTACCACAGAATTTGGCAGGTACATGGAGTGGAGAGGCAAACTGGGGAAGAGAGAAGCCGTGGAGGGCAGGAAGCTGTTTTTGCTGCAGAGAGAGGATGGAGACAGGGGGGAAGATACAGGAAAAGCACTCCCCCCAAAAGCACCTGGAGAGAAAGAGAAAGAGTGGAAGCACCAGCAAGGGACTGAACAAGAAAGGGAGAAAGGAGAGGGTTTAAATACCATTAAGATGCTATAAACAGGGGAGTGCAGAGTCTGAAACTCCACAGCTTGATACCTGGCAGAGCTCTGGTAGGAAGAGCAAATCCCCTGGAGCAGACAGCGAGGTCCAAGTGGTCCTCGAGCCACACAGGAAGAGGTGGTTCCCCTGCTGGGAGGACATTTGGTAGAGGCTGTGTGGCCACCCAGAGGTAAAGTCCCAGTGGACCCTGGAGAACAGCCATGTTCACTGTTGTTGGAACAAGGACATTAAGGGTGAAGCCTGGCACCAGAAGTGTGTTGTGATTTACTGTAATCCCTGAACCACCACTGCTACACAATTACATGAACATTTTCTGGGGTGGGCTGGCACTCAGCCACAGTCTCTGGGCATCGGTAACAGCGTGGTCACATGAACGTTCCTGGGGACAGGCTGGCACCAGCCATTGCTCTGCGATTCCTTCCCCCAGAGGGTCTGAGTGGTTCAAATCTGCAGGGCCCTCAGAAGTGAGAGGTTTGGAAACACAGCCCATCTGAGATAAAACTCAGGAAGGAGGTGCCGCCTGGCAGGCTGATGACTTGGTTGCTGAAAATGTAGAAGCAGGGAGTGGACAGAAGCTGGAGACAAAGGAGGGGTGCTTGATTTCCAGTGACCAAGAGCACAGATACTAGAGACTGGGTAGCTGGGTGATACCATTGTCAACCCTCCCGCACATGTGCATACATGCCTATATGCACCACAAAAATCACCCCAGTAAACTAAGGAGTGCCATCTACTGGAGAACAGGGTGTTATGCCAAACTCTGTCCATCTGGGCCAACCATGCTCTAGAGGAACACAAGTCTCTCCACCTGCTTACTTTACGGACTATAAACTGCTTCATAGTTTGATTTCTGGGGGGAACTGGACATAATTTCAGTCATATTTTATTCTGTCCTCTGGTCCATCTATTCAAATTTTTTTCTTTTTCTTTTCTTATTCTTGAATGTAGAAAGAAAAAAAAATTATTTTTATTTTTCGTTTTTATAAAAAAGATTTTTCTTTAATTTTTTGTACTGTTTTTTACTTTTTTGTAAATTTTTAAATTCTATTTTACTTTCATCATTTCATTTTTTACTGCATTCATTTTTTAAGTTTTCAAATGATTTCCTTTTTCTTCCCTTTTTTCTTTCTTTTCTTTCCCTTTGTTCTCTATTCTGTCAAGCTTCCTGCAACAGCCAGACCAAAACACACCTAGGATCCTTTATTTGATTTTTTTGTGTGTGTTGCTGTTAATTTTTTAAATGTTTATTTATTTTTTTATTTTATTAATTCTTTTTCTTCCTCCAAAATGACGAAATGAAGGAATTCACTCCAAAAGAAAGAATAGGAAGAAATGACAGCCAGGGACTTAATCAACACAGATACAAACAAGATGTCTGAACCAGAATTTAGAATCACGATAATAAGAATACGAGCTGGGGTTGAAAAAAGCATAGAGTCCCTTTCTGCAGAGATAAGAGAAATAAAATCTCCTCGGGACGAAATTAAAAATGCTGTAACTGCGATGTGATCTTGAATGTATGCCACGGCAACTTGGATGAAGTAGAGCAGGGGATCAGTGATATAGAAGACAAACTTACAGAGAATAATGAAGCACCAAAAAAGAGGGAAAATAAGGCAAAAGAGCATGATATAAGAATTAGAGAACTCAGTGACTCATTAAAAAGGAATAACATGCGAATTATAGGGGTTCCAGAAGATGAAGAGAGAGAAAAAGGGGTAGAAGTTTTATGTGAGCAAATCATAGCAGAAAACTGTCCTAACCTGGGGAAAGACACAGACATCAAAATCCAGGAAGCACAGAGAACTCCCATTAGATTCAACAAAACCTGACCATGAACAGGCATATCATAGTCAAATTCACAAAATACTCAGGCAAGGAAAGAATCATGAAAGCAGCAAAGAAAAAAAAGTCCTTAACCTATAAGGGAAAACAGATCAGGTTCGCAGCAGACCTATCCAAAGAAATATGGCAGGTCAGAAAGAAATGGCAGGATATATTCAATGTGCTGAATTGGAAAAATATTCAGCCAAGACTTCTTTATCCAGCAAGGCTGTCATTCAAAATAGAAGGAGAGATAAAAAATTTTTCCCAGAAATGGGCACCTGGGTTGCTCAGTCAGTTAAGCATACAACTTTGGCTCAGGTCATGATCTCATGGTCCGTGAGCTCGAGCCCCGTGTCAGGCTCTGTGCTGACAGCTCAGAGCCTGGAGCCTGCTTCAGATTTTGTGTCTCCCTCTCTCTCTCCACCCTTCCCCTGCTCACACTCTGTCTCTCTCTCTGTCTCTCAAAAATAAACGTTAATTTTTTTTAAATTTTTCCCAGAAAAACAAAAGCTAAAGGAGTTCATGACGACTAAACCAGCCCTGCAAGAAATTTTAAGGGTACTCTCTGGAAAAAACACGGAAAAAAAAAACTAAAAGCAACAAAGATTAGAAAGGACCAGAGAACACTACCAGAACCTCCAACTCTACAGGGAACACAATGGCAATTAATTCATATCTTGCAGTACTCACTCTAAACATCAGTGGACTAAATGTTCCAATCAAAAGACATAGGGTAACAGAATGGATAAGAAAACAAGATCCATCTATATGCTGTTTACAAGAGACCCATTTTAGACTTAAAATTTTAGACTTTCAGATTGAAAGTAAGGGGATGAGAACCATCTATCATGCTAATGGTCAGCAAAAGAAAGCCAGACTAGCCATATTTATATCAAACAATCTAGATTTTAAAATAAATACTGTAACAAGAGATGAATAAGGGCATTATATCATAATTAAAGGGTCTAGCCACCAAGAAGACCTAGCAATTGTAAACAGCTATGCACCCAAAGTGAAAGCACCCAAATATATAAACAATCACAAACAGGGACAGATCATCTAAACAGAAAATCAACAAGGAAACAATGGCTTTGAATGACAGACTGGACCAAATGGACTTAACATAACATTATTCAGAACATTTCATCCTAAAGCAGCAGAATACACATTCTTCTAGAGTGCACAGGGGACATCCTCCAGAATAGATCACATACTGGGACACAAATCAGCCCTCAACAAGTACGAAAGATAGAGACCATACTGTGCATATTTGCAGACCACAAGTTATAAAACTCGAAATCAACCACAAGAAAAAAATTTGGAAAGACCATGAATACTTGGAGACTAAAGAACATCCTACTAAATAATGAATGGGCTAACCAAGAAATTAAAGAGAAAATTAAAAAGTACATGGAAGCCAATGAAAATGATAACACAACAGCCCAAAACCTCTGGGATGCAGCAAAGGCAGTCATAAGAGGGAAGTATATAGCAATGCAGGCCTTCCTAAAGAAGGAAGAAAAGTCTCAGATATACAACCTAACCTTACACTTTAAAGAACTGGAAAAAGAACAGCAAATAAAATTCAAAAACAGCAGAAGATGGGAAATAATAATTAGAGCAGAAATCAATGGTATTGAAACCAAAACAACAACAACAACAACAACAACAACAACAACAACAAACAGTAGGACAGATCAATGAAACCAGGAAAAAATTAACAAAATTGATAAACCCCTAGCCAATTTGATCAAAAAGAAACAGGAAAGGACCTACATAAATAAAATCAAGAATGAAAGAGGAGAGATCACAACCAACACTGCAGAAATACAAACAATAATAAGATAATATTATGAGCAATTATATGCCAATAAAATTGGCAATCTGGAATAAATGGACAAATTCCTAGAAACATATAAACTACCAAAACTGAAACAGGAAGAAATAGAGAATACAAACAGACCAATAAACAGTAAAGAAATTGAATTAATAATTATAACCCTCTTAAAAAACAAGAGTCCAGGGCTGGATGGCTTTCCAGAGGAATTCTACCAAACATTTAAAGAAGAGTTAATTCCTATTCTTTTGAAGCTATTCCAAAAATAGCAATGGAAGGAAATCTTCCAAACTCATTCTATGAGGCCAGCATAACCTTGATCCCAAAACCAGACAAAGACTCCACTAAAAAGGGGAACTATAGACCAATTTCCCTGATGAACATGAATGCAAAAATCCTCAACAAGATACTAGCCAACTGGATGCAACAATACATTAAAAGAATTATTCACCATGACCAAGTAGAATTTATACCTGGAATGCAGGGCTGGTTCAATATCTCCAAAACTATCAGTGTGATACATAACATAAATAAAACAAAGGACAACAACCACCTGATCCTCTCAACAGATGCAGAGAAAGCATTTGACAAAATACAGCATCGTTTATCGATAAAAACCCTCAAGAAAGTATGGACAGAAGGATCATACCTCAAGATCATAAAAGTCATACATGAAAGACCCATCGCTAATATCATCCTCAATGGGGAAAAAACTGAGAGATTTCCCCTGAGGTCAGGAACACAACAGGAATGTCCACTATTGCCACTGTTATTCAACATGGTATTGGAAGTCTTAGCCTCAGCAATCAGACAACACAAAGAAATAAATGGCATCCAAATCAGCCAGGAGGAGGTCAAACTTTCACTCTTCACAGATGACATGATACTCTGTATGGAAAACCCAAAAGATTCCACCAAAAAACTGCTAGAACTGATCCATGCACTCAGCAAAGTCGCAGGATATAAAATCAATGCACAGAAATCAGTTGCATTTCTATACACCAATAATGAAGCAACAAAAAGAGAAATCAAGGAATCAATCCTATTTACAACTTCACCAAAAACCATAATATACCTAGAAATAACCTAACCAAAGAGGTGAAAAATCTATACACTGAAAACTATGAAAAGCTTACAAAAGAAACTGAAGAAGACACAAAAAAATGGAAAAATATTCCATGTTCCTAGATTGGAAGAACAAATATTGTTAAAATGTCGATACTACTCAAAGCAATCTACATATTCAATGCAATCCCTATCAAAATAACACCAGCATTCTTCACAGAGCTAGAACAAAAATCCTAAAATTGGTATGAAACCAGAAGAGACCCAGAATAGCCAAAGCAATCCTGAAAAACAAAACCAAAGCTGGAGGCATCACAATCCTAGACTTCAAGATGTACTACAAAGCTGTAATCAAAACAGTATGGTATTGGCACAAAAACAGATAATCAGATCAATGGAACAGAATAGAGAACTCGGAAATGGACCCACAAACGCAAGGCCAACTAATCTTTCACAAAGCAGGAAAGAATATCCAATGGGATAATGACAGTCTCTTCCGCAAATGGTGTTGGGAAAACTGGACAGTGACATGCAGAAAAATGCACCTGTACCACTTTCTTACACCATACACAAAAATAAACTCAAAATGGATGAAAGACCTAAATGTAAGACAGGAAGCCATCAAACTCCTAGAGGAGAAAGCAGGTGAAAACCTCTTTGACCTCAACCACAGCAACTTCTTACTCAACATGTCTCTGGAGGCAAGGAAAACAAAAGCAAAAACGAACTACTGGAACCTCATCAAAATAAAAAGCTTCTGCACAGCAAAGGAAACAATCAGCAAAACTAAAAGGCAACCGACAGAATGGGAGAAGATATTTACAAATTAAATATCATATAAAGGATTAGTATCCAAAATCTATAAAGAACTTATCAAACTCAACACCCAAGAAACAAATAATCCAGTGAAGAAATGGGCAAAAGACATGAATAGACATTTCTCCAAAGAAGACATTCATATAGATAACAGACACATGAAAGGATGCTCAACATCACTCATCATCAGGGAAATACAAATTAAAACCACAATGAGATACCACTTCACACCTGTCAGAATGGCTAAAATTAACAACTCAGGCAGCAACAGATGTTTGTGAGGATGCAGAGAAAGAGGAACCCTTTTGTACTACAGGTGGGAATGCAAACTGGTGCAGCCACTCTGGAAACAGTATGGAGGTTCCTCAAAAAGTTAAAAATAGAGCTATCCTACGACCCAGCAATTTCACTGCTAGGTATTTATCCAAGGGATAGAGGTGTGCTGTTTCAAAGGAGCACATGCACCCCAATGTTTTTAGCAGCACTATTGACAATAGCCAAAGTATGGAAAGAGCCCAAATGTCCCTCCATGGATGAATGGATAAAATAAAGAAGATGTGGTGTGTGTGTATATATATACATATACACACACACACACACACACACATATATATATATATATACACACACACACACATATACATATATATGTATGTATATATATGTATGTATATATATATATACACACACACATATATATGTATGTATATATATGTATGTGTATATACACATACATATATATAATGGAATATTACTCGGCAATGAAAAAGAATGAAATCTTGCCATTTGCAACTATGCGGATGGAACTAGAGGGTATTATGCTAAGCAAAATTAGTCAGAGAAAGACAAATATCATATGACTTCACTCATATGAGGAATTTAAGATACAAAACAGATGAACATAAGGGAATGGAAATGAAAATAATATAAAAACAAGGAGGGGGACAAAACATAAGAGACTCTTAAATACAGAGAACAAACTGAGGGTTGCTGGAGGGGTTGTGGGAGGGGGGATGGGCTAAATGGGTAAGGGGAATTAAAGAAGACGCTTGTTGGGATGAGCACTGGGTGTTATACATAGGGGATGAATCACTGGAATCTACCCCTGAAATCATCATTGCACTATATGCTAACTTAGATGTAAATTAAAAAATAAAAGTAAATAAATTTTTAATAATTAATTAATTAATTAATTAATAGCCCTGGGTGGCTCAATCACTTAAGTGTCTGACTCTTGGTTTTGGCTCAGGTCATGATCTCAAGATTCTTGAGTTTGAGCCCCGCATCAGATTCCACGCTGACAGTGTGGAGCCTGCTAAGGATTCTCTCTTGCCGTCTTTCTCTGCTCCTCCCTGACTCACTCTCTCTGTCTCTCCCAAAATAAATAAACCTTAAAAATTTTTAAATAAATAAAATAATAATAATAATTTGAACAATTTACTCAAATGAAAGAAGAGACTCTAGAAAAACAGCATAGTTATAGAAAGTATGCACTTATCAATACCTAAGTAAACCCAAAGATCCTTTTTTTAAAAAGTGAGGTATAAAAGACATATCACATTATATTAGTTTCAGGTGTATAACATAATGATTCGATATTAATATATACTGCAAAATGATCACAATAAGTCTGATTAACATCTGTCACCTACATAGTTACAAAATTTCTTTCATTCTTGTGACGGGGTTAAGACCTGCTCTCTTAGCAACTTTCAAATATGCAATACATTATTATTAACTATAGTCACCATGGTACACATTACATCTCCATGACTTATTTATCTTATAACTAGAGGTTTGTACCTTTTGCCCAGAAGATTTTTTTTTAAGATTTCTAAAAGTAAAATTGAAAATTTCCAAGTTTACGAAAATGATTCCATTTTCTACCTTTTGACCTCATTGTAAGAGAAGGTCATTTTATCCCTAGGCACATATTTACTAAAGCAAGACCATATTGAACACCTGCCAAGTACTCAATCTCTTTAACATGCCATTCAGGACCTAAATTAGCAGCCCCTCCCTTTTTGACTGAGGAAATCTCTCAAACCTCTTTTGAAATAAAGATACATTTTCTTGAACTTCTTAGGATTTACAAATTATATTTAAGCATTTTCACACATCATATAATAAGTGATTTCATGTTAGTATGTTGTTGAAATGGCACTATAACTATTTAATTATAACATATAGCTTTAATGATACACATAATATATTAAAATTTTTATCTTTTCTTTCAATTATCAAACAATGGGTTGACTAGATTCATCATTTGAGAAATGTTGAGAAAAAGGTCTTGACTTGTTGACAAATAATATATCATGTTTGGTGTGGCATGGTTAAAATGTTTACTAAAATATAGGTAATGATTTCTGCTTCAGGTAATGGTGAGACAAGTAATTTGGACCAACCACTCCCACTGAGGATAACTAGAAAACATAGACAAAATATTTAAAAAAACATCTCAATGAAGGCATCTGAATGCAAATAAAATGGTAAAGCATGAACATACCAGACTCTGGGAAAGGGCTGACGCTCAGGTAGGTGAGTCCAGCTTTTGAAGTCAGTTTTCCCATGCAAGCATGTGCTGATTCCAGAAGGGAAGAGTAGGAAGTTAAGAAGTTGAAGTGGTAACTAGGGCCAAGGGGACAGGGAATGGAATCCAAGCCTCATCAAGGGGTAAACCCCTCTCACTTTGGGTGGAGGCTCCACAGAACTACATAGATGTGGGTGATGCAAAGGTAGACAGATCTTTACTGGGACTACAGTTCACCTTCCAATTATTTCAATTCCTGAAGTTGGACTAAGGTAATCCTAAACTGGTAGAGCCCCCAGGAGCCTGCAGAAGCAAGGGTAAACCCCACAGAGAAAGAGGACATCACTTTAGGTCTTCAGTTATATCTTCATGATTCCAAATCTATGTCTGACACTCTATAAAAACTGACCAGTTACCTGAGGAGACAACAAGAATGAGAGTTGACAGGGGAAAAGCAGGTAACAGAAACAAACATACTTTAAAATACCTGCTTGCTTGGGACACCTGGGTGGCTCAGTTGGTTAAGTGTCTGACTCTTGATTTCAGCTCAGGTCATGATCTCACAAGCAGTTGTGGGATTGAGCCCCGCATCTGGCTCCACACTGAGTGTAGAACCTGCTTAGGATTCTCTCTCTCCTTCTCTCTCTGCCCCTCCCCCACTTGCACCCTCCTGTCTCTCTCAAAAAAATAATAAGCATTTAAAAATAATAATAAAATAGAATAACTGCTTTGCTCAACTGGAGGTAAAGCACAAGATTCAGAATTTCAGCAAAGAATAAGAATTTGCTGATAAGAGTCAAATGGAAATTCTAGAACCAAAAAACACAATTACCAAAATTAAAAACTCAGTCAAAGGTTATAATGACAGAGTAGGTCAACTAAAAAGAACATTAGTGAGCTGAAAAATAGGTGGTAGGTACATAGGTATTTGTTATAGAATTCTTGCAGATTCTGAGTGTTCAAAATTTTTCCACAATAAAATGAGGAAGGGAAAAGAAGTCTAATGGGGAAATCAGTAAAACACATAAGAAAGAAATTAAGCCTCATCTAAATGCAAAGGTATATTTTGTTCATGGTTTTGAAGACTCAATTTTATAAAGACGTCAATACTCTGTAGGTTAATCATCTATTGTTGCATTTTAAAACCCCCAAGAAACTTGAGTGGCTTAAAACAACTATTTTATCTGCTCATCATTCTGTGGGTCAGTAATGGGGGCTGGGCCCAGTTGAGCACTTCTGATCTCACCTGGTATCAGTCACTGCAATGAGTGGCTGGATGGCCTAACATGGCTTCCTCACACATGTCATGTTGGAGCCAGCTCTTTGCTGGACCTGTCGCTGTATGTGGTCTCTCGTCCCTGCTGACGCTATTCTTCACAGGATAGTCTCAGGGTTTCAAGAGGATGAGAACAAAAGCTGCAATATCTCTGGAAGCCGAGGTTGAGGATTCCCAGAATTAAGTTACAAAGCAAACCACAATTCCAGGGGGGCGGAGAAATAGTCAAATTACAAAGAGGCAGCCATGCAAAATTAGGAAAAATGTGAACCTATTTTTTTTTTGTGATCTACCACATTCTTTAATGCCATCTCAATCAAAATCTCTAATTTTTTTTTTTTTTTAATTTAGGGGCACCGGTTGGCTCAGTCTGTTGAGCATCTGACTCTTGATTTTGACTCAGGTCATGATCTCACACTTCATGGGATGGAGCCCCACATTGGGCTTTGCACTCAGCATGGAGCCTGCTTAGGATTCTCTCTCTCTCTCCCCTTCTCACTGCCCCTCCCCCCTCAAAATAAATAAACATTTTAAAGAGTAAATTGACAAGCTTTTCAAAACTCTAATTAAGAATATAAAAAAGGGTCGGGGCGCCTGGGTGCCTCCGTCAGTTAAGCATCTGACTTTGGCTCAGGTCATGATCTCGCAGTTCATGAGTTCGAGGCCCTTGCCAGGCTCTGTGCTGACAGCTCAGAGCCTGGAGCCTGCTTCAGATTCTGTGTCTCCCTCTCTCTCTGCTCCTCCCCCACTCTCACTCTGTATCTCTCTCTCTATCTCTCTCTCTCTCTCTCAAAAATAAAGATTAAAAAAAAATTTTTAAGAATACAAAAAAGGGTCAAGAATCACCAATAGTATAAGGGATAATTCTTCTTAAAAAATCAAAGAGTACAGAATGGCTTGGCTATTATCAAGACTTATTATAAAGCTACAGTAATTAAGACTGAGAGGTATTGGCACAAGAATAGACAAAGGGAATCACTTCTCTGCCTTTTGGCTAAGATCAAGTGAAGAATAGACAAAGGGACCAATGGAATGGAGTAAGAGCACAGAAAGCAACTCTCACATATCAAGACATTTGATTTATGTCATAGGCGGCTCTACAGCACAGTACGAAGAGGTTATCTTTTCCAAAAGTGGTCCTGGGAGAATCAGGTGTCTGCTCTGAAAAACATGAAAAATGACCTTTATTTAACACCATGCATAGAAATCAATATCACGTGATTATAATTCTAAGAATGAAAGGTAAAATATAAAGTGATTTTAGAATTAAACAAAGGAAAATTTGTTCATGAGCTGGGAGCAGGGAAACAATTCTTCTTTTTTATTTCTTTTTTTGAAATCTTTTTAATGTTTATTTTTATATATTTTTGAGAGAGAGAGAGAGAGAGAGATACAGAGTATGAATGGGGTAGGGGCAGAGAGAGAGAGGGGGACACAGAATCCGAAGCAGGCTCCAGGCTCTGAGCTGTCAGCACAGACCAGCTGAGCCTGATGTGGGGCTCGAACCCACAAACCACAAGATCATGACCCAAGCCAAAGTTGAACATTTAACCGACAGAGCCACCCAGGTGCCCCAACAATTCTTAAGTAGTATACAAAAGTACCTGAACACAAAGAAAAAGACTGGAAAATTGAATTACCTTAAAATTTAAAATTCCTTTTCAACAAAAATATTATCAAGAAAGTAAAACAGGAAGCCACAGAATGGCTGACATTTGCATCATGCATAACTAAGAAAAGAATTTCATCCAGAATATATGAAAAACTCCAACAAATCAATATGAAAACTACAGAGAATCCAGTAGAATAGGCATGAAGCATCAGCTGAAACTTCATAAGAGAGGAGCATGAGCTGAAACTTCATAAGAGAGGATATCCAGATAGCCAATACACATGTAACAAGGTGTTCAAGCCCCCTAGTAATTAAGGTAAGGCTAACCAAAACCACATCACATACCTCTACACAAACCCCAGAATAGCTAAAATTAAAATTAACAATGCAATTGGCAAAGATACAGAACAACAGGAACTCTTATATGCTCCTGGGGGGAGTGGAAGTGTAAACCGATCCAGTCACTTTAGAAAACAATTTGATATCGTCAACATTGAACAAATGCACAGTCCTTGACTCAGTATTCTATCCTAGGTCTGTACACCCAACAGAAATATGTGTACATCTACACCAAAAGACAAGTAAAAGAATGATCACAGCCCTATTATTTAGAATTCCTCCAAACTGGAAACAACGCACGTGTTTTTCATGGTGGAATGGACAATGAAATTGTCATAGATATTCATATAATAGAATACAATAAAAAGGAATAAACTACAGCTATACACAAAACATGGATGGATCTCACAAATAAGAATGTTGAGCAGAAGCCAGACATAAATTAATCTGAGCTATAGGATTCCACTAGAATAAATGTTTTCAGAAAAATGAAGAAATTATAGGGTTTTAGGTATGAATTACATACAGTTTTTAAATAAAAAAGAAACGCAAGGGAATGGCCACTATAAGAATCAGGATAGTGGTTACCTTTTTGGCAGAAGAAAAGTGTAGTTATTTGTACAGTGTCAGCTTATTTGTAACGACTTTTTCCAGAATTTTCCGTTCTATAATTCTAGGTTAGCATAGACCATCTGAACTTGAGCACAATATGGAAGGCAAAGGTACAGCAGTGACCATATATTTTTTATGCACAAAAGGTGGTGCAGGGTGCCATGGTTGACTTAGTGCATGCTGTCAGTCATCTCCCGGTTCACCTTGGTCCTAGCCACAAAGGTGCACATGGGGCAGACCTGTGCTTCCACAACCACCCCAAACCTCCTTCTTCACCTTCTGTGACTCCTGGGCTGGACTGCCTGCTCTGCTGACTTCAGAACCAGCACAGGACCCAGAAGCAGCAGCTGTGTATATATATAATCTATTCACCCAGCTCACACAGTTGTGTAAGGGTAAATCCCATACTCTACAGCAATCTTCATCATTTTCTGTAATGAGTCCTTGAGACCCACAAGGGGCATGACAGAGGCCTCTTGGGTGCTGAGAACATCCTATTTTTTGACTTGTGATGATAAAGTGAGCTTTCTGTCTACCTTTAGATCAATTTTCTATAGTTGTGCTATATTTCACAAGAAAAGTTAAAAAATAACTAAATTACATGTTAGAGCCAAAACAGACCAAAACTGCTGTCAAGACTTGTTTACAATTATTGCACTTTGCACATTTAAAAAACAGTTTAATAATTTTTGTGTTTCATTTCTAAATAATGAGCCATCAGAGAAGGGCTCAGTATGCTAATTACAGGTTCTTCTCTGAAAGTAATACATTAAAGGTGTGTACAGCCTTATTTCTAACAAGGAGAAAGCCAAAATAGTTATAACCATCACTAAATTTTTGTCTTCTTTAATTCTACTTTGAAATGTTAGAGGCATATTGATGTGCTATTTGAGAATGTTGATCAAATGGATGTAATATGTGAATTTAGTTATGACCTTGAGGACATTTACTGAATTAAATGTTATTGTCCTTGTTGCCTTATTGCATTTCAACTTCAACATTTGTTACAATTCCTGCTTTCAACCCATATCCATTATGAGTATAAATTCAACAAAATATGAAAATGCTTAAAAGCTTATGAGATCCTTGCCAAGCTAACATGACCTCCAAAAATTGTCACATGCATCTGGACTATATATATCAGAAGCTCTCAAATGGTCTTATTCTAAGGAAGAGAAATATATAAAGTATTAAATTTTTAACGTTTAAAAATATTAGAGAATTTAATTAGTAATAGAACAGGCAATATTAGTGTGCATTTGCACATAGAAACGTTGTGTCCTTTTGTGAAGGTACTGAAGCTTGTTCAGGATGCATGTGCAGATATTGTATCTGTTTACTGGATCATGAAGTAAAATGTATTTTTTACTCTCTCTCTAAAATATATTAAAAAATATTTTCTTAAAAAACAACTTGAGAAAGTCTACACTGCCAGGTCTAGCCCCAAACTAAATATTCAGACTTATCTCCTTGCTAAATTTTAGGAAATCCAGGCTGCTCACCACTCCCCAACAAGCTCTAAACTTTCCCTTATTTTCCTTTTCTCTTGCTCCTGGCCACCAAATATTTCCAATTATCACATTTGAAATGTGATATTTGAAATTATCACATTTCAAGGCTTGGGTAATTTTATGTCCTCCATAAAAATCTTTCCCTGTGCTTGATCTCACCAAGAGTAGGATCCCTCTTCTTTGGCTTCCATAGCACTTTTTCCCCCTGAACCTCCTTTGTAGTGTTTAACACATTCTACTTTGAATTAGTTATCTTGGGTACTCATATATCTTTCCAGGTTTTCATGATTTGGTAGAGTTCTGGGTCAGAGAGAGAGATTTGAGGATCATGAGCTTTAGTGTTAGGCACATCAGTAGGTGTTGATCAGGTCAACCAGAGACAGTACATAAGATAAAAAGATGAAAGAGCTAAGGACAGAACCCCAAGGACTATCAGTAGTAAGAGGCAAAGAAAAGGGTGCCTGGGTGGCTCAGGTGGTTAGGCATCTGACTCTTGGTTTAGCTCAGGTCACGGTCTCACAGTTTGTGAGATTGAGCCCCACGTCAGGCTCTGCACTGACAGCCAGAGTCTGCTTGGGATTCTCTCTCTCTTCCTCTCTCTTTCTCCCTCTCTCAAAAATAAATAAATAAACTTTGTTTAAAAAAGAGGAAAAGAAAGACTTGCTTAGAAAAGAAATTTGGAGGAAAATCGGGAGAGACTTGGACACACAGAAGCCAAGACTTTCAAGGAAGAAGTTATCAATGGTATGAAATTTAGCAGTGAGATCAAGGAAAACAGTGGGAAGCTCTTTGTGTTAGCTCATGATGTTTTTATTCAAGCTTCTTTGTGGTTCTGAGAATTTTGAGATATCTAGTCTATAGTCTTTTAAAATAGTCTTTTATATCTAGTATTTTAAAATCAATATATTTTTGGCTGTGAAAGTAGGGTAGCCAGAACTGTAGGAGGGGAGGGGCTTAAACATGTTTAAAGACAGAAAAGTGAGTCAAAACAGTAAAGAGAAAAACTGAAGATATCGGAGATATCTATGATATTTGTTGGAGTAAGATTTGCCTTAGACCAGAGTCAGTATTCATATTCCTCTGTGACAGGAAACAGTAAAAGTTGGTACAAACACAGATGAAATGGTAGTTGTCATGGGAGAAAGTTGAGGGAGTTCCTGGCAATTTGTCTCAGCTTCCCCCATGAATAATAACAATAACTAACATACATTTAATATTTATTATCTATCAATCCCAGGTTAAGCACTAGACATGGATTTCCCTCATTAAATTTTCATAATACAATGATGTTGTTAGTATTTAAATTTACATAGGAGAACACAGATGCTTAGAGAAGTTAAGCAATTTGCCCAAAGTCACATCTTCAGGAAGTGGAGGAGAATCAAATTCTGATTCCCAGACCCATGTCATTAGGCAATCAGAACTGGTAGTGAAATTGGAGCTGGGGCCTGAAAAGGTGGTTGAAAAGGAATGAATTAACTGATGAATGGATAAAGAAATTGTGGTTTATATACACACTGGAAAGCTACTTGGCAATGAGAAAGAATGAAATATGGCCTTTTGTAGCAATGTGGATGGAACTGGAGAGGGTTATGCTAAGTGAAATAAGTCATACAGAGAAAGACAGATACCATATGTTTTCACTCTTATGTGGATCCTGAGAAACTTACCAGAAGACCATGGGGGAGGGGAAGGAAAAAAAAGAGAGGGAGGGAGGCAAACCATAAGAGACTCTTAAAAACTGAGAATAAACTGAGAGTTGATGGGGGGTGGGAGGGAGGGGAAAGTGGGTGATGGGCATTAAGGAGGGCACCTGTGGGATGAGCACTGGGTGTTGTATGGAAAGCAATTTAACAATAAATTTCATATAAAAACAAAAAAAAGAAAAGGAATGAATGAGGAAACTTGGCTATTGATGAAGAATGCAAGAGAAGGCTGTCTAGATATACCAAAGACCACCAGGTAGCATTTAAGGTCCAACTGAGTTTTGTTTTGATTTTTTTTTAATATGAATTTGCAATGGTTCCAATCTATAGAGTTATAGGATCTTCTCTATATCTCTTGCAGAGACTGAAATCTCAGTGGTCTGATCAGAGATTTTACAGAATGAACACAATGGCAGGACAAGGGGCAAATGATTCAGCGAAAGAGCGAGGCAGTATTTTATGGCAAACCACAGTACAGAGGTTGATAGAGAAGATGGGGAACCTAGCAGAGTACTGGCAACCCAGGGAAAGTGTGTAGTCATGGACCACCTAATACTTTCAAAGTGTATTGAAAAGTAAGAGAGGGGGGCGCCTGGGTGGCTCAGTCTGTTAGGCGGCCGACTTCAGCTCGGGTCATGATCTCGCGGTCCGTGAGTTCGAGCCCCGCGTCGGGCTCTGTGCTGACAGCTCAGAGCCTGGAGCCTGTTTCAGATTCTGTGTCTCCCTCTCTCTGACCCTCCCCCGTTCATGCTCTGTCTCTCTCTGTCTCAAAAATAAATAAACGTTAAAAAAAATTTTTTTTAAAGAAAAGTAAGAGAGGTTGAGTTGTTAATAGGCTGTGGTGTGGTCAGAGCAGGTTAATGACATTTTAGATTATAGAAGTATAACAATCCTAGATGCGAAGTATAGAGTGGATGGTCATGGGGAAAGAAAACTGGAAGAAAGTAGAGATGAAGTTCATTAAAACTGAGATCAGGAAACTCTAATGTTATGCATTAAATAAATTTCCCACAAGATATAAAAGACACCCAGGAAGATGGCGGGACTGAATTTGAATGAAAATACCCTGAGCCAAAAGTTCATTTTGTATGAGGGTGAAGGAGTAACAGTTTTGGGGAAAAAAGGTGGGAGCGAGGCTAGAATCTGACCTTGGGTTGTACTAAGAAGAATGGAGTAGTTTGCAATTGAATAGAGGTTCTGGCAAGCCCAGTGGAAAGGACTAGCAAATAGGGGAAGAGTATGGGGACAAGCCAGGATAGAGGAAGCCCAGAAGAGAACTAGGATAAAGGATAAGTGAGGACAGATGACCGGAAAGGCCCGGGATTTGGGGGGTGAAGGACAGCAGGAATGAAAGATAAAGTAATATTGGCCAGTCTCAGGATTCTGACGGTAACACATGTTCAAAGATATCTTGGTGAGAGCAACCGGGGTCACTCGGTGGTGTCATAAGCTGCCCCAGTTTGGGGTAGGCCAAACCTGCAGCTCTTGTTGGACTTCCAGTCCCTAAAAAGTGTAAATAGAGAAAATCACAATAGCAGGAACTATTTTTCCCATTATGCATCTATTCCTTTGATTTGGAGCAAGTTCTACCCTTCTTTTCACTTTGCTACATCTTAGTTACCCTTTAGACCTACACAGCCACCAGCTGCTCCATGAAGTCTTTCTTTCAAGAGGAGGGAGATTTTAGACTCTTTAAGATCCAATTGAAATGGATCCTTGGGCTCATTCATTGTGGAAGATACAATTTTGGCCATCAAACTCTGGTTATCTTTATTCCATAATATCCTAAAACTCCATCTGCTATTTGATTCAGCCCAGTTTTGGGGCTGTGTGTGGCCAGGATATTTCAGGAAATTTCTTACCACATTTTAGGATGATATAATTAGATTATTTTCCAGTCTAGCAGATTTTACTCCCACCAAGCTGAGACACATCATAATAATTACCAATGTGATAATAATCACCAAAGGCAATTTTTACATGAGGCAAAAAAAAAAAGTCTAAAATATATAAGCCAAATATGAGCAGAGTATCAAAAAAGAGGGTTATATACCTTAGCCAGTATATCTGGCATAAAAGGAGAATATTTTTCTCTCGGGGCACTTCACTTCCTTCAGATCTCTGCTCAAGTATCACCTCATAAGAGTTCTTTTCTGAGGATTCTCATTTGCAATGGCACCTTCCCTCCCTGTATCCCTGTCTCTATTCATTGGCTCTCTGTCTTCCTTACTGTTCTTTATAGCACTTAGCACCAGCTGATAATATCCATTTGCTTATTTTTTAGTATCTGTTACTCCTCCCTCTCTAGATTAGAGACACCGGTCACACAACTTGCTGTGTCCCTAAGTTCTGGAAAGGTGCAAGCCCATAGAAGTTACTCTATAAGAACTTGCTGAATGTGGTGGGGAAAGCATTGGGCTTGGAATTAGGAGATCATTGTTAAGAATCCAGGTGTGGCCCACTCACAAGCTGTGTGATCAGATAAATTTATCTTCCCAATCCTAGATTATTTTAACTGGAAAATAAGAGCATTACCTGTCCTGCTTACCTCTCAGCATCTTAAATACTATTGAGTGATGTGCTGACGTCATGTGCTATTTTATTGTGCATGGAACACACCTGTCAATATATGTGAAAGGCAATTCAGATATATATTTTGTCCCTTGTATCATATCATGCTGTTTGGAAGCTTCCTACTTGGGCTACATTATTTTGGTAACCCATTGAATTGCTTTCACTGAATTGTACTTTGGCTTTGTCAGACCTAAATTGAGGGACACTGTGATAAACAGCAAATGGAAGGCTCTGTGGTACGCATCCCAGTGATACAGAGATGACAGCATCGTCCCTAGATCACATAGAGTCCTTTACAAAGACTCAAGAGAGAGCTCTCTCTCAGGTCTCAGGGCTAGGGAAGGCTGTGCTTTGTCCAGAGAACTGATATGCTTTGATCTTGGGAACACCATAGTTCATATAAGTGGATGTTGTTTCCTCTTTTCTCTGATGGCTTAGAAAGTTTAGAGCCAAATTTGTATCCTTCCCTTACCCATTGTTTTAGAACATGACTACATCTTAGGTTCTCGCACAAATAGTCCTCTGGCCCAGATTGCCCAAGAAATTTATGTTAACCTTTTGCATGGTATGTATTTTTATAAATTAATTTAGCCCTTTCGTGAGATAAGATCTAGTGTGGATGGATGATTGTGTACACATATTTTATATACGTACACATATTTTGTAGTTCAGGGTTTAAAGAATTAAAATGCACAAAATGTGTTTTCAAATTCTCTTCTAAGTCTCTAGTTCTCTTTTATGAATTGATCTTGTCTGTTTCTATGACGTTCCTCTGATGAGTAATAAGTTCCTTCTCCCAAAGCCGACCTGTTTTCCATAAAGCACAACTGAAATATAGCAGTCTATTTGCAAATCCAAAAGTCAGTAGCCAATGTCTGCAAATAAGAGTGCCTCCTCCCAAAATGGGATTCATGAAACCTCTAGAATTGTAGAGAATAAGTTAGATCGTTCCATGTAAATAGGCCTCCAGGGAAAAGAGAAAAGAAGAATTAAAACCCTTTTCTTTATTATTAAAATCATGACAAGCCAAAAACCAAAATGAAAACAAAACAAAATCCACCAAAAACAGAACTTGGGACACGAATGACATTTGTCATAACTGATGAAGCATTCTTTTTTGTTAATATGATCCTCTTAATTGTTTCGAAAGATATATAATAAATATGGAGAATACATTGCCACTAAACCATTCAGAAGGCCTATGAGAGATATCCAGCCATTAGAAAATATATTTTCATTGAGTAAAAGGTAAAAGGTTTCTTTAAATTTATTTGCTATTACATAAGAAGTTTCAGGGGGTTGAAATACTACATTGAAAATCTAATCAGGGGGCACCTAGGTGGCTCAGTTGGTTAAGTGGCTGACTTTAGCTCAGGTCATGATCTCATGGTCTGTGAGTTCGAGCCCCACATCTGTGCTAACAGCTCAGAGACTGGAGTCTGTTTTGGATTCTGTGTTTCCCTCTATCTTTGCCCCTCCCCTGCTAGTGTGCTCACGCTCTCTCTCTCTCTCTCTCTCTCTCTCTTTCAAAAATAAATAAAACATTAAATAAATAAATATAAAGAAAATTTAACCATGTTTAGATCTACTGTTTTAATCTACATGTTTTAATCTACTGTTTAGAAATGTAGGAAGTGTTATCTAACTTCTAAGTTGTTCTCAATTGAAATTTCAAAACTCTTTTGATTGGTTTGCAAATCCTTTTGATTGCAGAGGGAGGAAGTTAAATCCTCCTTCAAACATTTAGAGTCCCAGATATTGATCTGACCCCTTTCTAGACCCTCCTGTCATCCCTTCCTCTTTTCCCCTGATCCATCCATCTGAAGGAGAACCATATATTTCTAGATTCTAGAACATGAGCATACCATGCCATTGTGGATTCCAAATATAATTTTCTTCTACCTTTAAAGACATTCCCCCCCATTTCCCCACACACTTGACCTCTACCAAAACCGACCTCATTTATCATTCTGCTTTCTTTTCCCCTCCCCCACACCTCTGCCAAAGGAATAATTTAGTTCCTGCTTCTAAGTCAATCATCATGGATCAGGAGACCTCTCTCTCACACTTTCCTTCAACTCGTTTACTATTCCACCTCTATATTCTTTTGGCTGTCTTAAAATTAGTAAATTGACCTTCCTAAGCTTGGGAAACTAATAAATACCCTACTGAATGTATGCAACACAAGACCTTTGAAGTCCATTTTGATGTGTACTAAAACTATGAAGTTAATAACACCAACATCAATGGCATTAACTCTAACACTACAGAATTTCATTCAATTTGCCCTTGATTGACTCAGAAGGATTATTATAATTCCCCTGATAATATGCTACTACCTAGAAATCATTGTTACTTAATATTTTCCCATAGTCTGCCTTTACTTAGTAGCTCAATTCATCTATTTTTAAAATATTTTTGGTGATTTGTATGCTATGCCTGGCACATAGCTGGCACTTGATAATATTTGTTGTTTGATTTGAATTTCATGATTGCCATAACTAATTCTATTCCAATATGCCAGATGCTCTTGCTATTAGCACTGATTAGCAAAGCTGAATCATGAACCATTCCAGCATGACAAGTAAATTATATAAAAGTCACACAAAAAAAAACGCAGACATTTCACTTAGGAAAAAAATGGACTTACATTTTTCTTTTCTCTGAGCTTTTACTTTACAAAGTTATGAAACTGAAAATTTGTCTGAGTTTCTAAAAATTGTGTCACTAAAACTGAAGGGACAAATTAACACGGCTCTTTTAGTTATTCCCACAGCCAGATATTTCCACTGAGTTTTACTTAGGTGAAACATGGACCAGTGGTTTCTAAAAGCCAGACTATTGGCTGCGTTACAACCAGCTGATAAATTGTTTAAAAAAAAAAAAACAAAAAAAAAAACAATGCAGATTCTCAGGCTTAATCCCCTAAAAATGTTGATTCAGTTGTGTCCAATGTGGGTTCAAGGCATCCTTACTATTTTAAAGGTACCAAAGTGATTGTGACGTACAGATAGGTTTAGGCTGTTAAGACTGACTCAGGACATTACATAATACTTGTGATCAATTTCTAAATGAGTCAGCAACAAACATCTTTAAAACAGGAACCACATTTTTTCTTCATTTTATTACCCACTATGTTTAACAATGCCTTGCTCACTCTAAAGCTTAATCAATGCTTACCGATTGACTATAGTTAGAAATACCTACTCAATCATACCTTGTCCAATTCAGCTTTATTCTGTACGGGACTGAGAAAAACATCTTTGTAACAAACAGTTTTATATTTTGTCTGAGATACGAGGTTGTAAAGAAATACTCAGTCTACATAACTTCTCATGGCTGCACCTAAAACCTTCAGAACTTTCTAACTTACCAGAGGTGATGCTGTATGGACTGAGTCAAATCTATTGGGAATAATTATAAGCAGTGAACTGAGGGATGAGAAAGAAAAAGGAAGGTAACATGAGTGGCAAAGTTGGAGAGTGTTTCTGTGATGCAGGCTCATGGTCAGGACATTTGGGCACTGGGACTGAACTGATGGTTCTACTGTGTTCTGGTGGGCTTGGTATAGAGTCATCACATAGAAGCTAAGGTTATATAACTCTTTACAGTGGGATGAAATACTAAAACCGAACCCTTGCCAAGACCTGAGTATTCTTCACTCACATGCTTAGAACATTCAACAAAAGTGGCCCACATTTTTATCTCAGGGATTCAGGTTATCCGTATGGATCACAGAAAACAGAGCCATAAAGGTAGGCTTCATTACTGTGCTTCCAGATTTACTTCAGAATGATTCAGTTGAGTCTGTAAAGGCATATCTGCAGTCTGAGTCATTTATTCAACAAATGTTTTCTGAGCCCCTACTTTTGGCCAGAAACGATGCTAAAAATGGAAGAAACTATTACAAGCATTGAAGATAAGCTCTTCCATAGTTAATCAACCACAGAAGGAACAGATGCATAAATAATTATAATACATCAAGTGATAAAAGAGAAATCTAAAGGTATTACATTATCACCAAGTACAGAGCAACCAATTGTTTGGGGGCTGGGGGTCTATTGAGTGATGCAATGGGGAGAGAGGGGAGAGAAGCTTGTAGCATCTTGAGACATGCACCAGGAGATGCCCAGTATGTACTTTACAAGGAAGGTCTGGAACTGAAGACATATATTTGAGAGTTGAGGCCATGGCAATGGATAAGACTTCATAGGAAAAAAATAAATTAAATGCAGAGAAAGAGGAAGTGGAAGTGGGGGAAGAAAAAAGGCAGACACCAAGCAGTCTCCCCCATGGAAGCAGCAGGTGAGACAAGAAGAGGTAGTCAAAGAGCCTGGGGATGAGAGAAGGTTGGAGGTGGACCAGGAGAGAAAATGGCTCCATTGTGTGTCTACGAGAAAGGAGGGGGTTTTAAGAAGGAAGGACTCGTCAACACTGGACATTTTCAAAGGTGAGAGAGGTTAACAGCAGAAAGTTGTGCTGTAAGTTCTTTGAACTAAGACAAGTTTGAAGACCTTTGAAAGCAGAAGGGCAGAGTCAGAAGCAAGCCGCGTTGTAGAGCAAGGTGGGGAGCCAGGCAGCGAAGACAGTGGAGAGATGACAAGCCTTTCCAGTTGCTTTGCTGGAAAGAGAGAGAAAGCAATGCGATTGCAAAGTAAGGGGAAAACAAGGTGGAGAGAGCAGGTTTTTCTTCTCGTTTTTGTTTTGGAATGGGTGATAGAGGTAGGAGCCACCATTTACATCGTCGAAGGAATTGCTGAATGGAGATTCCTGGAAACTCTGGGCACACTGGGGAGGCTACATAGGAACAAAGTACCCAGAGAAGAAGCCCCAGGCAGGACAGCCAGCACAGAGTCCAGTAGAGCTGGTTTCAAATCCTGATTGGCCATTTTCCTAGCTGTGTGACCAAGCAGATTCAGATTCAAACCTTTGCAGGATTCAGTTCTCTCATGTATGTCCTTAGAACAGAATCCCCCTCAGAAGCTTTGGTGCAAGGTGCCTAGCACAGTGACAACCAGGTACACGAGCTTCCCTCCCTTTCCTTTTGTTCTCGGCAGAAATCAAAAAGGATTTAATAAGAACATATACATGTGTTTACTAATCTTGAAAGAAATATGTACATGGCAACTGAAATTTACAGAAGTACCCACCCAGTAACTTTAGATTTGAAATGTAATAATGGAAAATATAAACATTTGATATTCAGAAAACCACCTGAAACAATGGAAATATATAATAGGTATCTGTAAATTTGATGAACAAATGAAATAATGCAACTATAATTCCTATATGGCATGTTAGCACACAGAGTCTGGAAAAGACAATTTGTTAATGCTTATCCTGGCTAGGGGAGCAGGCTGCTGACTGACAGCCACAAATTCTACCCAAGATAAAAGAGGCTATTCATGGGGCCCTACTTGTCCTTGCTGATACATCCCCGCCTGGTTGGCAGATTGGTGTCCAAGGAGGGGTGTTGCAGAGGTAGTCCTGCGTGGACTGTGGATTTGCTCATGTGATCTGTAAAGTGGGTTCCAAGCCTAAGGATCTATGATATGCAGACTTTGGGGTCTGGAATATGGGCCCCAGTCAGTTTCCCCTACCCAAAAAGGAAGGACAGACAATTGAGAATGCTCTCTTTACCAGCGAAATCAACTGTTGAAATGATTATTCAGATTCCCTGATTCCCTGCCAGCTTATTCAGGCCAAGACAAGAGGGCTTCTGTCAAGTTACACGTAGGTAGTATGAGTGGTGAGCAGTTACATCCACCATATCAATCCCATTTGCAAATATGTGCAGCATTATTTACACTGCTAGTCTTCCAATGTCTAATCAAGCATATCATTCCTGAATCCAGATCTCCAACCCTACCTACAGGTTGAGCAACAATCTGCTTTTTTAGAGGCATTTGAGGGGTACCCTCCTGGGTCATCCAATGAAAACATTGTTTCTAGAGGTCTAGAGAAATCGACATACGCCCTCTCCATGAATATATCCCTGAAGACTTGTTTGTCAGATTATCTGGTACTTCAAAAGGCTGAAAAAGAAAGATAAGGCACACAAAGATAAGAGAGGCAGGCAAGACACCTGTGTGTGTGTGTGTGTGTGTGTGTGTGTGTGTGTGTGTGTGTGCATGGTGAGGTAAGAGCTGGCAAAAACATAGACGGAGCAGAGCAACACAATTATAAGCTCTTAGGAGTGAGGGTCAGGAAGAACAAGTCTAGAATATTCACAATAGCCAAACTATTGTGGAAAGCAGTGGTGGAGGGAATCTGGAAATCCACACCTGATTTTTTCTTTTGGCTTTGAAATACATATTATGATATTTTTGTAGCAGATATACCTCCAGACTTTGTTGTGGCTTAACACTGAGGACAGCTGTCATCCACCAAATACATAACAGCGGAATAGGTGGGGGGGGGGGGGGGGGAAAGCAGCATGCAAAATCAAAATGGAGGAGTTAGAATCAATGAAAAGAGTGCAAGAAATAAGTTCAAGCACAAAATTGCATACTCAAACACTAGTAAAATGGACTGTATTTGTGTGGCTTGTATTTGTGTGTGAACAAAATGCCTGCACTCATTTCAGTGATAGATGTTCCTACATTTTGTGTATGTGTTTTCATGCCCTCTCTTTCCATTATCTAGAGGTGCTTTAAAGAAATAGATCATGTCTATCTAGTATTTCTTTTCTACTTTCCTTAAATACCTAATTCAGACATTATTAGAGTATAAGTGCCTCAGAACTGATTTTTTTTTTTTTTTTTTAGTAGGCTCCATGCTCAAGGTGGGGCTTGAACTCAAGTCCCAAGATCAAGAGGTGTATGCTCTACTGACTGAGCCAGTCAGGCACCCTTGTGTCCCCAAATTTTAATTTACCTCTTTATGAGCTTGCTTACCTTTATATTTTTCTTTAACATACCAGTTTTTAAATGGATGTATAAGTAATTAGGTAAGAAACAGAAGGAGACATTAATTTGCTCAGTAAATATTGTGTAAAAAACTAGAGATACGCAGGAAAATATGAGATGATCTCTACGATACTCATCACCTGGAAGAAACACAGATGGAATCAGAACCGAGTGCTACAGGTGTGCAGATGGAAGTCAGTACAGGTGTCACATGAACATGGGAAACCTTCTAATTCTGACAGACACACACCTGTACTTGCAGTGACAGTCATCATCTGTGCAGCGGCCAGAAAGGAGGAAATATTTATTTTTAAGCTGAATGAAAGCCATTCTCCAGTTTTTATTTTATAGGAAATGTACACCACATTAAAGGCAGGAAATAATACATAAAAGGGTCAACAAGATTTGGCAGTAGAAATGGGTATGAAAATGACCAACAAAAAGGATTCCTATTTATACCACCAGTCCCAATTTTATATGATTAAATGCTAGATGATTGCATGTGGCGTCTAAGTCAAAATAAGCTTTCGTTTACAGCTACATGCCATCTGTACTACTTCCTATTTTTATAATGGCAACATGTTCGAAGAAGCATTTGGTTTTAAAAGAAATGTCATATCTACTTTTAGAAGTATTTTCCTACATAAAAGGCTGGAGACAGCAAGAAAGCTCAAAGGCATCGGTGGCTAAATAAAATTTTTCAATGAATAGAAATAAACTAAACATCCCTAACATTTCCTTAAAATGTCGTATGTTATCAGAACAAATTGAACAAGTTAATGCATTGCTCATGCACAGCATAATTTACTTGTGGTATAATGACTCAGATTTGGTGCTTGGCTAGTAAATTCAACGTCTGCATTTTTGTTCACTGCCCGGACATATTATTTTTCTGCCATACTGACTTAATCATTCATGAACAAAAGAAGATTAACATGTTCGGAAGAAAACACTTCTGCTACATAGAACAAAGGATTTTTTATTAGAACAGTCTTACAAATAGGTGAAAATTATATGCTGAAACAATAGTTAAGGAATTTCATTAATTTCACTATTTATGTTCTTCTGATTAAAATAGCACAATGATAAGAAATGTTACATGCAGTTATTTGCAACACTGGTTCAGAAGTCAGAACAACAGAAAGAATATATATGCTTCCAATTCACTTGTACAGGTGATAATCATGTAGATTGTCCATCAAACATAACGGTAAACAGAATTCCTCTTTTTCTCTTCAGATGGCCAGGCCAGTTCAGTCCAGAACCAGAATATGTTTTTGATCTGGGGTTCCAGGACTGTCTCTGGTTGTTCTAAAGGTTCTTCTGGAGGAGAGCGACCATCTGGATCTAGTCTAAAGATCACACTGGCCACCCACACTTCCCTTGAGTGGCACTGAATCTTCAGAGAAACTCTGTAAATTCCTGCTGTTCATAATTCACAGAAGGAAATCAGACTTATTTTTGTGGTAAAGAACACAGGTTCTGGAATTAGCCCCCCCCCCCTTCCCCCACCAGATTCAAATCCTGTCTCCACATGAACATGGTTTGGGGCAAGTTCTTTGAGATCTCTGTGTGCAACTGTACTTGTCTCCAAAATGAAATGATAATAGTACCTACTTCATCGAGTTATTATGCAGGTTAATTACATAGTGCATGTAAAACTGCTTAGCAAAATATATATTCACATATATACTTATTTAATGTACACTTTATATGTGTATAGATGATAGATACATGTGTGCATTTATATTTTTTCAGCTTTATTTCACCTAGGTATTCACCCCACTTTGTTCTTGCCAATATTATACACAAAATATTTTCTGATATTTCCTCCAACATTGCACTCCATTTTGTACTGCCCTTTCCTGAATGAACACAAGTAACCTAATAAGAAGGAGACAGAAAAAGCAAAGCTCACATCTTAGAAACTGTCCACTTTTTATCCATGTCAGTTCTTCTGACATTTCCCTCATTGCTTGAAATAACAAGAAGAAAAATGAAAAATAGCTTGGGTCACCGATAACGTGCTTTTCCTTCACTGATTCTAATTCTGAGATTCTAGACCATCTTGTAGGACCAGCTTTCTATGGGTTTTCAGAAAACATAAACAAACCCACATAGCTTTTATTGTCTGCAGAGAAAATCCTTTCTCTTATGAACCTCAACTTATTTTTTTTAATCTTTTTAAATGTTTATTTGTTTTGAGAGACAGAGAGACAGAGCATGAGTGGGGGAGGGGCAGAGAGAGAGGGAGACAAAGAATCTGAAGCAGGCTCCAGGCTCTGAGCTGCCAACACAGAGCCTGATGCGGTGCTCAAACTCACTAACCACGTGATCCTGACCAGAGCTGACGTCAGACACAACCAACTGAGCCACCCAGGCGCCCTGGACCTCAATTTAGTTCAAAAGCCAATCTGACTCTAATCCAAGATAGAACAGGATGGAAAGTTTTTGTTTTGTTTTGTTTTTAAGTTTATTTATTTTAAGAGAGAGACACAACAGGGGAAGGGCAGAGAGTAGAAAGAATCCCAAGGAGGTTCCAGACACAGAGAAGCCGGGTGTCCTGAGGGACGGTTCTGAATGCTGCATGTCTGGTGTTACCCAAACTGTCTTGCAGCTTAGCTGCAGAGAGATGTGCTCCCTGGGTTCCTTCTTAGCCTCTCTGGGCAAAAGGGGCTGCATGAATTCTGAAGAGCAAGCTGTCACATGGTGATATTAGTTTCAAACCTTTTCCGGCACAGAGCTTCCAAAATCCTTGGAATTTCCTAGGTGACCATAGCTATAAACGAGTCTTTTGTTATGTTAATGAATGATTGTTGGAAACTCCTAGGTCACTTAAGGACGGGAGCCTGGTTACCAGAGGAACCTACCACATGATTAAAAGGTTAAAACTTCGGAGTGCCTGAGTGGCTCAGTCGGTTAAGCGACCAACTTCGGCTCAGGTCATGATCTCGCAGGTTGTGAGTTTGAGCCCCACTTCGGGTTCTGTGTCCAACAGCTCAGAGCCTGGAGCTCCTTCAGATTCTGGGTCTCCCTATCTCTCTGTCCCTTGCCTGCTCCTCATGTTCTGTCTGTCTCTTAATAACAAATAAATGTTAAAAAAAAAAATTAAAAATAAAGTAAAAGGTTAAAACTTCTGGGAGAAGAGCGGACAGGAGATTGAGTTCAATCGCCAATGGCTAATGATTTAATCAGTCATGCCTATGTAATGCAGCTTCCATAAAAATCCAGAAGTCTGGGGTTTAGAGAGCTTCCACCAGCTCCCATAATAGTGGGGGTTTTCGCACGCTCTGCAAACAGGGCAAGAAGAACCTGGAAGAGGAGTCTCCAAGCTAGAGACGAGAGCTTGTTTTAGTCCCACTGGCCATCTTATGGTGTAAAACTTTATTCATTTTCCCAACACCATTAGAAGGGTATCTTTGCCTAAAATAATGCATTCCTTGCTAATAAATTTCTTTCTTCTGCCCCTTCCTGGCTTTAGAAAACTTCCATTTTCTACAGCTTCCTGGAGCTTTCCGCTTCTTGGATCTAGATGGGATCCTGCCTGATTATGAATCATTACATAAAGCCAATTTGATCTTCAAATTTACTTGGTTGAATTTTGTTTTTTAATCAACCCAAAGAGGGAGTCATGGGAACCTCTGGTTTATAGTTGGTCAGAAGCAGAGGGAACAATCTGGACCTGCAATTTGGGCATCTGAAGTGCAGACAGTCTTGTGGGGGTGAGCCATTAACCTGTGAGATCAGATACCATCTGAACAGAGTTGAATTGTAGGACACCTGGCTGGTGTTGGAGAGTTGCCTGGGTGTGGGAAACCCAAACAATGTGACTGGAATCAGAATCAGAACCATACAAGTCAAGATAAAGAGCTGCTGACCTAAAAGTGCTATAGAAAACTGGGATCAAAAGGCCAAAAACAAGACAGTGGCCCAATGGCAAGGTTTAACACAAAATGAGATACTTATCATCTTCTTCCCAGCAGTTATCATGACTAAACCATGAAAATTTGGACTAGTCAGTTCTGGTTGGAAGAGTGCCATTGGAGGATAATTTAAGGAACCAGATTAAGGAGAAGCAACACCACAACCTGAGAGGAAGCTGTCACAAATTTGCATGTCCTTTTCTCCTCCTGACTGGGCCTGGCAGTGAACCAGTCCTGCCAGGGTTGGGATTTGAGGGGCTAGAAGTACATGTGAATTGCCTGAGAAAGCAAAAGTCAGGAAAGCTTAGAAGAGGAAGTATAAGCCATTGTCCCTTGGAGAGAGTGAGAACCCAGCTCAGTGGCAACAAATACCAAGCAGGGGCTTGAAGCCTCAGTGAGCCAGAGTTCAAAGATGGTCTGAGAGAGCAGGAACAAGGGAGGACCAAATGGAATAGGATGATTGCCAGGAAGGAGCCAAGCTTCCTTTCCAAGCAAACAAACTGCCAAAGGCTCTCATGCCCCATGAATCTTCAAGACTAGGTCAGCTGCAGGGTGTAAGGCTAACAGATATGCAGAAATCAAAGACAGTTCAAATTAAACATCAAATTCAAAGAGTCCGTTAATATGATATCTGAGCCTTGCTTCAAAATAATGGGGAGAGGACCCCGTGTGTACAGACTAAACAAAACTAGCCTTCCCAACAGTATGGTATGAGAGCTCTTTTTTCATTCAGGTTACATCATTCTGAATGGAGATGACAGTAGCTAAAAATTAAACACATTCATGAGAGGTATGAACTAACATTGTTAGTGAGGAAGGAAACATCCTGTAATTCAAAATTTCCCCTCAATTTACATCTACATAAGAATAAGAGAACATTCAAGGAAGGAACCATCTTTATGCAGAGATTGAGAGCAAAATCATAACGTTTCTTTCCTAACACTGACACTTTTAAATAAAGGACAATTCTACCCTTGAAGCTTAAGGTCTTATTTTTATAGTTTCTATTACCAATATTCTATACTATCTTACAGAAGCCCTGTGGGAGAGACAGAGCAGTGCTACTATGCTTATTTTATGGATGAAGAAAGTAAGGCCCAATGGGATAGAAGACCTTGTTTCAACCCAGCCGCCTTCATAAGTAAAATAGTCAGGACTCTTGAGACTTAATTTGTTGGCACCAAATTCAGGCCCTCTTTGCTATGCCATTCTACTTGGCCCAATTTCATGGGATTCTTCTAATTGTCAGTTGGTATCCCAAATTGGTACTTTGCCTTGCTCTGTCTTTCCAACCTTGACCTAATAAATGATTGAAATGTCGTTTTGCAGTACAGCTGACACTTGAACAACATGGGTTTGAACTGCGTGGGTCCACTTATCCATGGACTTTTTTTTTTTTTGCTAAACACAGTACAGTCCTATAAACGTATTTTCTCTTCCTTATGATTTTAATAACATTTTCTTCTCTCTAGCTTACTTTACTATAAGAATACAGTAACACATATACAAAATTTGTGTAAATTAATTGTTCATGTTATCAGTAAGGCTTCTGGTCAACAGTAGGCTATTGGTAGTTAAGTTTTGGAGGAATCAAAAGTTAAATACAAATTTTCAACTGTGTGGGGGTCGGTGCTCCAACCCCCGTATTGTTCAGTGCTCAACTGCATTCTGGTATGCCGGAATATCAGGCTATTTTTTGAAAATCCAAGTATCTTGTGGTATTTTTCTTAGTGTAGTCCCATTATTTCAGTATTTCAAAAATCTAACCTCTGAGTTATGGACATTATGACACATATCCAGAAAGTTCTATACTTCATTTACATTTTGTATTAAATAGAGGTGACTTGCTAGAAATCTCTCTCACTGCATCACTTCCCTTTTAAAATCTGTTCAAAAAAAAGAAAGGAAAGAAAAGAGAAGAGAAGAGAAAAGAAAAGAAAAGAAAAGAAAAGAAAGACCTGTTCAAAGTATCCTTTGGTTGCATTAATTTCAATGTTCTAAATTACGGATGAAGGTGAGCACTTTGTATTTCCCAGAGCTAGTTTGGGCCCAGTGTCCAGAAGTCCCTGATGGAATCTGGATGGGGGTGAGGGTGGGGATAGGGAGTTAGGAAGGGGCCCTGGGGAATATGTAGTATGAGGGAAGGCATTGGGTGAGGAGAAAAAGAAAAGATAAGGAAGCTCTGTATTAAAGGTTCCTCCCTTTCTTTCCTGAGAGCACCAAACCCATTTTCATACAAACAGATGGTTCTCCCCTAGGATAATTTATTCTAACTTCTTCCAAGCTTACCCTTTCTAGAAAGATTTAGGCTAGAAGGGCACAGGAACAACAGTCCTTGGCTCTCTCTCAAGTTCATGATTTTCTCATGACAAAGTGTAGATGATGACACCATACAATTATTTTCTTAAATAGAAGACTGCCAGTAATACCAACATTTGTGCCAGTATTTCAGGATTAAGAAAATGTAAATATGGCCAGTCCTGTTATTTCTCTCCAGTGTTGCAGTTACTAAGCCTCAGTCCTGGAGCTTACCAAATCGACTCCTATGGCTCCTCTCATGGCCTCCCTCTGCATCAGGCCACCTGCCAATGCTGTCACATCCAAATATCGATGGCCCTGATCACAGTTCCCAATGCTTGGCAGCTCTCTGCTGTTTCCACTGCCACAGAGTGGATACTGCTCCAGTAAGAAATACTCCTGCTCTGGGAAAAACTGGGATTCTGGTATAACCATCCTCATTCTCATTCTGTATACCTTGGTACATATAATGCAATGAATTTTTGCGAGAGCAACTCAAATTTCCATTAACAAAGGACGGGTCGATTCATTTATAGTACATTCACACAGTGCATAATTATAAATCATTAAAAGAGTGAGTTACACTTGTATGTACGGACATGAAAAGTCAAGCTGGACTGTTCTGGTGAAAAAGGCAGGTCTGAACAGTTAAGCCCATTCATGTAGTTAAACATATAATCTCATTCATGTAACTGAAACTTCATAACCAGTGTTCTGCCAGGCTTCTATTTCTCAATCAAGTTGGTTTTCTCTATGTCTTTACAAAAAGAGTTCTGTAGAACTTATTGGTCTGCCTGAGAATACTTAAATGCACATAAAATTTACTTAGCACACAAATAGATATAGTATCCGATTTCTTTAAAGTGTAAAAATAAATTAGGAGGCAAACTATGAATTGAATCCAAAATAGTTTTTTGGCAGGGAGGAAGCAGGCTGCCAGCCAGTGCAGTGATGCTAACTTCAAGGAAGCCAACAAAGCGAGGAAGTGTCTCTAAAAGAGTGAAGCCAACTGCCCCGTCCATAAGGCAACTCTTCCCACAAGGGACCAGGTGCTCAGTGTCCCCATCGTGATAACAGCAACACAGCTGCCCTCTTTTGTTAACAGTCCATTACTGAGTCATATTCAACTGAATCCAGTGGTTCTCTCACACCCTTTCTCTCCCCCTTCCTTTTATGAAGAGTCAGTGACAATTCTTTAATCTCTGGCTGAGGAAAAAGAGGAAGCAGGTCAGAGTGATCATTGGCCATTAATTGCAGCTTTGCTGCTGGAAAAGGGGACATTGGTACCCTCTTTTCAGTAGCTGCCACTGCAGCAGGCTGAAGGATGGGCCACATAACTTGACCATCTCACTCACAACACAAGGAGGTATTTAACCTAAAGTTCAAGGTAGGAGTCATAATATAACAGATTTCACAGACACTAATGTCCATTAATGTTCAAGCTTATTATACATATTTTATGATTTGCTTGCTAATTTTCTTAATGACTGCTAAGAACTTAGTCTTTTTTTTTTTCCTGGTAAATTCTCTCTCTCTACACCCACCCCCAATTATTTTAAAATAGTCCTAACTTTTACTCTGTATCCTAAGTGTTTATTCTATCAATAATGTTTCTATGTACAACAAAAAGTTATACAGCTTTATTTGTTAGTAGATTCTTACTTTACTCTTTAAAAATGAAGACAGAAAAAAATGTAAATGTGTTATTCTCACATGTTGTGTCTATATACCTGAAAAACCCAAGATAATTAACTTAAAAGCCATTATAAACAAGAAGAAAATTCAGCAAGCTGTCTAGTACAAAATTAATGCAGAAAAAAACCAAAAGCTTTGCAGTGTGCATATAATAATTAACTAATAAATATTTTAACCCTATTGGGAAACAAAAGCAAAAAGAAACTATTGGGACCTCATCAAGATAAAAGTCTTCTGCACAACGAAAGAAATAATCAGCAAAACTAAAAGAAAGTCGATGGAATGGGAGAAGATATTTGCAAATGACATATCAGATAAAGGGTTAGTATCCAAAATCTATAAAGAACTTAACAAATTCAACACCCAAAAAGCAAATACCGGTGAAGAAATGGGCAGAAGACATGAATAGACACTTTTCCAAAGAAGACATCCAGATAGCCAACAGGCACATGAAAAGATGCTCAATGTCACTCATCATCAGGGAAATACAAATCAAAACCTCATTGAAATACCCCCTCACAATGGTAAGAGTGGCTATAATTAACAACTCAGGAAACAACAGGTGTTGGCAAGGATGTGGAGAAAGGGGAACCTTCTTGCACCGTTGGTGGGAATGCAAACTGGTGCAGCCACTCTGGATAACAGCGTGGTGGTTCCTTAAAAAATTAAAAATAGAACTAGCGTACAACCCGGCAATTGCACTACTGGGAATTTATCCAAAGGATTCAGGAGTCCTGATTCAAAGAGGTACATGTACCCCAATGTTTATAGCAGTGCTATCAACAATAGCCAAATTATGGAAAGAGCCCAAATGTCTATCAACTGATGGATAAAGAAAATGTGATATATATATATATCACATATATATATATATATATATCTCCACACACATACATAAATACATACACACACACACACACACACACACACACACACATGGAATACTACTCAGTGATAAAAAAGAATAAAATCTTGCCATTTGCAACAATATGGAAGAACTAAAGGGTATTATGCTAAGCAAAATAAGTCAGTCAGAGAAACACAGATATCATATAATTTCACTCACATGTGGAATTTGAGAAACTTAACAGGTAATCAAAGGGGAAGGTAAGGAAAAATACGATAAAAACAGAGAGGGAGGCAAACCATAAGAGACTCTTAAATACAGAGAACAAAATGAGGGTTGATGGGGGTGGGGACAATGGGTGATGGGCAATGAGGAGGGAACATGCGATGACCATTGGGTATTGTATGTAATCTACTCCTAAAGCCAAGACTACACTGTATGTCAGTTAATTGAAAATAAATAAATAAATAAATAAATAGCATGAGGCTTCCAGCTTTGTTCCTTTTTCTCAAAATCATTTTGGTTATTCAGGGTCTTGTGGTTCCATATGAATTTTAGGGTTGTTTTTAATCTATGTCTGTGAAAAATACCTTTAGGAATTTGATAAATTGCACTGAATCTGTAGATTTCTTTGGTTACTTTGGATCTTTTAACACTATTAATTCTTCTAATACATGAACATGACAAAGCTGTCCATTTATTTGTCTGTTTAAATTTCTTTCATCAGTGTTTTATACTTCCTAGTGTATAAGTCACTCACCTCCTTGGTTAAGTTTATTCCTAAGTATGTTATTCTTTTTGATGCTATTGTAAATGGGATTGTATTTGTAATTTCCTTTTGGGATAGCTTATTGTTGGTGTGCATAAATGCAACTGACTTCTATGTTGATTTGTGTTCTGTAACTTTGCTGAATTTGTTTATTAGTACTAAAAGTTTTTTTTCTGTGTGTGTGTGTGTGTGTGTGTGTGTGTGTGTAATCTTTAGTATTTTCCATGTATAAGATCATGTCTTCTGAAAATAGAAACAATTTTACTTCTTCCTTTCCGATTTGAATGCCTTTTCTTTTCTTGCCTTATTGCTCTGGCTTGGACTTTCAGTATTATGTTGAATACAGGTGATGGCAGTGGGCATTCTTGTCTTGATTTTAAAACCTATTAAAATGCAATAGTAATCAAATAGTCTACTACATGCACATAAAGAAATATACAGATCAATCAACATAAGAGTCAAGAAACATACAGATACTTATGGGGACAGTTTTGAGACATGAATACTTCAAATCAATGGTAAAGATGAATTGTCAATAAATTAGAGAGTTTTGGGGAGCCATCTAGGAAAAAAATACTCTGGATTACATCAAAACAAATTTTAGCCGGATTAAGTATACTAAGGGGAAAAATGAGATAATGAAAATACTGGAAGGAAATATGGAAGAATTTTAACAGCAGTCTCAGACTTGGGGACCTTTTAAAACCTGACATGATGTGGCTTCTCAGCCTTTTAGCTAAGATCAAGCATACTATTTGTTCTTATCAGTTTAATCTCTGGTATGTCCTCTACCCAAGGGCAGTATATCAAACGGATTTCTGGAGCAGGAAATGGAATAGGAGCTTGCTCTGTCCACTCCACGCATCAATCCGGAATTGCAGTACCTCCAGTAATGGTGTACCCCCTCAGGGGAATAAAAAAATAAAATAAAATAAAGACTGATAAAACACACAAAAGCCATATAAAAAAAATCGATAGTTTTGCTACATAAAAATGTTAAATTTATGCTAATAAACTCAGGGAAATTATTTTCAACATATAAAAACAAAGGGCTAATTTCCATATTCACAAATATCTACAAATCATTAAAAAAATGCCTTACAACTATATGGAAAAATGGGAAAATGGGCAAAAAACATAATCAATTCACCAAAAATACAAATGGTTTTAAAATAGGAAGATGTGAGGGGTGCCTGGGTGGCTCAGTCAGTTGAGTGTCCAACTTTGGCTCCTGTCATGGTCTCATGGTTCGTGAGTTCAAGCCCTGCATAAGGCTCTGTGCTGACAGCTCAGAGCCTGGAACCTGCTTCAGATTCTGTATCTCCCTCTCTCTCTGCCCCTCCCCCAGCCATGTGTGCACTCTCTCTCTCTCTCTCTCTCTCACACACACAAATATAAATAAACATTAAAAAAGTTTTTAAGTAATATAGGAAGATGTTGAAGTTTTACCCATATTAGGAGAAATGAAAGTTAAAAATCACAATAAGAGTCTTTTTTTCACCCAATATATTGGAAAAGTCCAAAAAAAATTGACAAAAAGCAATCTTGGAGAGAGTGTGGTGTTAATATAAATTGCTACATCCCTCTGAAGGACAATTTCAGCACTATTCACACACAACATGCTCATAACTTTTGATCCATCACTTCCTCTTCCAAGTTTCTATTCCTAAATTATATTCTCACAAAAGAAATACAGGTACACAGCAAATCACTTAATTATTGTGGTGATAGTCAGTGCCTGAAAACAACCTATATGTGTTTCAATGGGAGACTAGAGAAATCAACTCTCGTATGTTCAACCAATGGAATACTTTGTAACCACTAAAAAGAACAAGACATACCTCATTCTGTTCTAACTGACCTGAAATGAAAGCCAAACTACAGTTGGCTCTTGAACAACACAGAGCTTAGGGGTGCCAACAACTCATGCAGTTGAAAATCCATGTATAATTGTTGACTTCCCCAAAACATAACTGCTAGTGGCCTGCTGTTGACTAAAAGGCTTGCAAATAACAAGAACAGTCTGGCTCACTAGATTAAGCATCTGACTCTTACTGTCGGCTCAAGTCATGATTTCAAGGTTTATGGGGTCAAGCCCCTCATCAGTCTCCAGGCTGACAGTGTGGAGCCTGCTTGAGACTCTCTCTCTCTCTACCCCTCCCCCACTCACACTCTCTCTTTCAAAGTAGATAAACTTGAAAAAAAAATAAAGCAAGGTATGGAACAATCCCTATAACCATACTACCATTTCTGCAAAAAAAAAAAAAAAAAAAAAGAAAAGAAAAAATTCACATGAATCAGAAAGGAAGAAACTGGCAATAAAACAATAGGTTTTTCCACCTCTGGAGAGTGAAACTAGGAGACCAGAGGGTGGGGGTAGAGACAGAAGGATAGTGTGCTTTCAGAGAAAATAATTTTCTGCTTATTAGTTACACATACAAAATGACCCTTATCAATTAAGAGTTAAAAAAATAAACTTTATGAGCTAATTCGTGGCTTTCTTAGTACTCGTAAATGTGTTCTTACAGTTGTACATCCTGCTTTTATAAGTACTAAACTGGAAGTAAACAGAATAGACATTAATTCGAAAGTGTTTTATAATGTAAATTGTCATGCTTAAGATGTGTTTTAGCTGATCCTTAAAATTTTACCTTGTCTTACATACAAATATAAAACTTTCATGCATTTGTTTGAATTCACATACAAATCGCTTTTTAGATCATGTCATTTTGATTGAATTCACATGCAAATTGCTTCTTATAGCATGGGCTGTCATATTTGATAGGAGATAGCCGCCGCCCTTAGGAAGGGACACCCCAGAAACCAAGTTCCAACCTGACATATGCATCTTTGTATAATAATAGTGCCTTAGGGGTACCTGGGTGTCTCAGTCGGTTGAGAGTCCGACTTTGGCACAGGTCATGATCTCATGGTTCACAGGTTCGAGCCACGTGTCGGGCTCTGTGCTGACAGCTCAGGGCCTGAAGCCTGCTTCAGATTCTGTGTCTCCCTCTCTGTCTGCCCCTCCTCCACTTGTGTGCTGTGTGTGTGTGTGTGTGTGCGTGCATGCGTGTGTGTGTGTGTCTCAAAAATAAACATTAAAAAAATTTTAGGGGTGCCCAGGTGGCTCAGTCGGTTAAGCAACCGACTTCAGCTCAGGTCATGATCTCTCAATTTGTGAGTTCGAGCCCCATGCCGGGCTCTGTGCTGACAGCTTGGAGCCTGGGTCCTGCTTCGGATTCTGGGTCTCCCTCTCCTCCTCATGCTCTGTCTGTCTCTCAAAAATAAATAAACGTTAAAAAAATTTTTTTAATATTTAAAAGAATAATAGCACTTTATTTTCATGTTGTTTTCCATGTGGGCCATGATTGGATCTTGATCCTTTCTTCCAGGACTAAACAGAAGCAGCTCTCTATGTGTAAAGAACTGTCTTCAGCTGTCCTTTTGTATCTTCCTAGATAAAAGAATTGCAGCCTTGGTAATTGATTATCCTTTCTCTTCTGCCTTCCTCATTCCCCTCTTTCTCTTCCTCCTTTCCTTCCTCTGTGGAGTTGTCTACTTTTGTGTCATAAGCATGATTTTAAGAATTTTAATGGGACTCAGAGAGGAAGCATTTTTCAAGGATTGCTTTAAGGTCAGCATGGACCTTTTGTACAGATTGCCTCATTGGAATTAAAACACCGATTTTTTTTTTTTTTTTTTTTTTTAGCTTGAGAACAGCTTTTGACTTGGTTGTTTGTGTAGAAGCTACAAAATATGAAGCCAGGAGAGCTCCCTGCCTTTTCAGAGCAAAGAAGTGTAGAAAAGTAGAAAAAGTCATTACTGCTGTTTCTCGTTACCTATCTCTTATTTACTAATGTTTTATGTAGATTTTGAATAGAGGTTGAACCATTTTTATTTTTATTTTAAAACTAAAACTTTCTTGGGGTACCTGGGGTGCTCAGTCAGTTAAGCATCCAACTCTTGGTTTCAGCTCAGGTCATGATCTCACGGTTCATAAGTTCAAGCTCTACATCAGACTCTGCTAGCAGCTCAAAGCCTGTTTGGTATTCTCTCTCTCTCTCTCTCTCTCTCTCTCTCTGTCTCTCTCTCTTTGCCCCTCCCCCACTCGTTCTCTCTCCCTCTCAAAAATAAACATTAAAAAAAACCTTTAAAACTAAAAGGTTTTTAGTTAATTTTTTAAACATTTAACTGCTTTACTTGTATTTTTTGCTTTTATTTTTTTCACTAAAAAAACCTTGGAATTCTTTTGATGTAATTTGGTAGCCTTTTCATTTTATTTAGATCTTTTCACATAGTTTCCAGGCATTTAATTTAAATGGAAATTACTTATTTTTAGCTACTTTCCTCCCTTTCAGAGAGGAAAGGGTGAGTTTTAGGAAGGCACATCAGTTTCTCTCAGGGAAGTGTTGGCCCCTAGTGGATCAAAAGTGAGAACACACTTTTTGAAACAACTGGCTGGCATATTGGGAAGACTGTATTTGGGGAAAGCAGTAAAACAGATAGATTGCTAGTGCAAAGAAAACATAATTCACTTTGCCAAATGTCATAAATGCATTGGACAAAATCACATAATACCATTAGTAGAAGCGACTACCTACTAATTTAAAATAGAAATGCATAAAATAGCATGACAAAATTAAAAGTAAAATGAACTGGATGAAACACTTCTAACAAATATGATGTACAAGTAGAGCAAAACATACAAGAGACTTGGAAATCTACAAAAAAGAAAAAAACAAATACACCAGAAAATATTTTAAAAACTGCAGAAGTTCTATGATTAGGCAATATACACAAAAGAAAACCCAAATCGAGATGCTCAAATTCATTAGCAACCAAAGAAAAGCAAAGTAAAATAATACCTTATTACTCTCATCTGTTAGAGTGACCAGTAAGTATGGGAAGAATGTAGGGATTTAGGAATTTTCATGCACAGCTGGTGCGAATTAAGACTGGACTAGCCTTCTAAAGACCACTGGCTCAATAGTCACATTAGGTATCACCAAGCAATTCCACTCCTGTTGAATATGCACATATCCACCCACCATGTAGTGCTTTGCAGCAGTTAGAAGTACCAGATACACACAGAGCAACATAGATGACCTTTAAAATTGCTGTAAGTGAAACTGAGAAGCAGACGTAAATGTAATATGCAATACCATTTCATTTATATCAATCTAAAATATATGCTTATAATAGTATCTATTTTACAACACACATGAATGCGTATACTAGGAAGCTTACATTGGGTGTGGGGAGAGGCAGTAGTAAGATGGGAATCAGGAATCAGGATGAAAGGGAGCAATGTCCATGAAAAGAGGAGTATCACTAACTCAACTCTCTCTCTGAGGTCCAATATTAAAAGAGAAAGAATAGAAAGAAAAAAGAAAACTTGAAAACTAGTAAAAAAAAAAAAAATAAGCAGAGGACACAACGAATGAACATAGAAAATAAATGCAAATAAGGAAAAACCATACAAGAAACAATGCTCAACTTCTTAGTAACCAAAGAAGTAAAGGAAGTGTGTGATAACATCTTTCAGCTAGCCCACAGTCAAAATGTTTCTTAATGAGAATGTCCTATATCATTGGGGGAACATTGGAAGAGAAGCACTCATAATGAGTTGGTGGTTTAAATTGCTAATCGTTTGTGGAAAGGCAGTCTGTACACATCAAGGACATTAAGGATAAAGATAATCAAGTTCTGCAATTCCTCTTCAAGGAATTGATAAGGATAAGAGGATAAAGATATAATTATGTCCACCATTTATAAGAAAAGATAAAAACAAGCTAAATATCCAACAATAGGTAAAGAGTTAAATTATTATGATTCATTTATAAGGAAGAAATATATAATACTATGTGTTCAAAATTATTACTGCACAGTAAAATGCTCATGAGATAATAATGTATGGGAAAAACATGAGATTATGTACATATATACATATATACAGTGCCAGAAAACACATTAAATGTTAACAGTTCTCTCTGAATATTATAGTCTTCCTGGGAATTTTTATTTTCTTCTCCATACATTTCTGTATTTACCTAAGGTCACTACAAAATATACAATACAAAAATATGTGTTTCTATTATAATTAGAAAATACAAAATAATTTAAGAAGCACAAGGGCATCTTGACTTGTCATGAACAGATAATCTGAGGAAGAAGGACATGACATCTGGTCTAAGCAGAAATACTACCCAAGGATGACAAAGTGATTGCCAGGAGCATTTCTGCAGTTGCTACTTTTTAGGAGCCAGATCTTTACAAAATATACAGTGTAAAAAAAAGGGATGAGCAGGACTTGTGGTGCATTAGGATTCCCACTGCCACAGCCAGATCATTTAGAGGAGATGTGATGTGCAGAGTAAAACAGAGGCAATAAATGGTCTGCAGTCCACTCAGGTTCACTATCAAAAGGTCACTCAACCTGAGAAATTTTGATGGATAAAGTCAGTGTCCTTTTCAAACATAAGGTTCTTTATATCATTACAGTTTGAAACTCAAAAGGGATTTCTAGGGAGTTCTGATAATTTCTAGAAAGCTACTAGCCACATTTCACCAGTATCAGTTACAGATATAACTGAAAATTCAAAGTTTCAGAAAAAGTAATTATATCATTTGAAGAGCTATTGAAGACAGGTGTATAAAGAGAAAATGGTATGGAGAACGGGTACTATATCTGGGTTATGCAAACCCAGAAATGCCAGAAATGTCAAAAATATTTATAGATTCCACACTGCTTACAGGAATTTTGATGCAGAAAACCTAAGTCTATGCCTAATGGAGACAGTCTCACAGTGGAATGGGGTGGATTCACTATGACTGACACAATTCTTGAACCAAGCCTCAATAGTTGATGATCCACTCCTACCTAAATCCTTAAGCTACTCCTACACTTTTCAGATATAAGAGGGTGTATTGCCTTGCTAGGGCTGCTATAAAAAAGTACACGGATCAAGTGGCTTAAACAATAGAAGAAATGTATTAACTCACAGGTCTGGAGGCTAGAAGTCCAAGATCAAAGTGTTGGCAGGTTGGTTCCTTCTGAGGGCTGTGAGGGAGGGCTGTGTTCCAGGTCTCTCTCCTGGGTTTATAGATGGTAAACCTTTCCCTGTGTCTCTTACATTGTCTTCCCTCTGTGCACATCTCTGTATCCAAATTCCCCTTTCCATGAAGACATGTCACATTGGATTCTGTCCCACCCTAATGACCTCATGATAACTCAATTACCTCCGTAATAATCCTATCTCCAAATAAAGTCACATTCTGAGGTAATGGGGGTTAGAGCTTCAACATATCTTTTTTGAGGGGGACACAATTCAACTCAAAACAGAGGGAATACGTTCCCTTTTTACAAGAGCTAATTTAAGTTGGGCTTCTGTCATTTGCAACTAAAAGACTTCTGCTCACTAAATTTCAATTTCCTTCCCTTACATAACTAAGTATTCCTTTAAGTCCCTGCATATTTCCAGAAATGGGCGACAATATGCACAGGCACAATTTTTATTTAACCAATTCAGGTCCTCTGAGTAGTTCTTGAGGGAATCCGGAAGTTCAGGATGAGTTCTGGCAGGAGGAGACCTAGGCTCCTCCTAGTATGAATGAAGTTGGCCAAATCAGCTACAAAAAGAACAGCAATTTCATTTTAAGGGGAAGTAACATAAAAGTGTGGAAAAGCCATTAATCTAAGGATTAAAATGTCTTTTTCAGAGAGAGAGAGAAATAGCAAGAGAGAGGGAAAGATAGAAAGAGAGGGAGACACAGAATCTGAAGCAGGCTCCAGGCTCTGAGCTGTCAGCACAGAGCCCAATGTGGGGCTTGAACTCATGAGCCATGAGATGATCACCTGAGCCGAAGTGAGACTGTTAACTGACCAAGCCACCCAGGTATCCCAAAAATGTCTTGTTAGATAAAATATTCCGAATCTACCATTTGCTCTGTGGTATTATGTGAGCCCCTGAATGGAGCTAGAAACCTCCTACCTTTTTATGAAAAGGACAAACCTGGACTGTCTCACTAAGTCATTGTGAAAACCAAATAAAAATTGTGTGTGAAGGCCCTCAGCACACTATAGATCACCACACACTATTAAATATTGTGGGCTTTTTTTTTTCACTTAACCAATTATCGAGACATTATATTTGCTTTACGCAAATCCTCTCACTTAATATCCAAAATCCTATGAACCAGTTAACCTAGATCTATTTATCCATTGCAGTTACAGAGAAACTGAAAAATAAGGAGACAAGGAAATTTTTCCCAAGTCAGCTAATTAATAGCTAACAGGTGGTATAGTCCAGATGTGAATCTGAGTAATGCATGTACAGACCTTAAGCTCTTAAGCAAGTGAGGCAGTATGTAAAGGATAACAGAAGGCAGCTAGATATTGATATGCCTATAGATATACAAAAGAACAATGGAAAAATTGGTCACAGATGTTTGGCAAAAATATTTATTAGATTTTAAATGGTGAGATTAAAGCATGTGTTTATCCTCTGCTTCTGAAAATAGAACTGCTGGCTGAGTAAGTGCCCTGGAGGCTGAAAGACCAATAAATGGACAGGAATTCATTATTCTTTCATTCTGACAGCAGCTGCTTCATGCAGAATCTGGCTCTCTAAACACAAGGACCACTCTGCCTCATAATCATTGTGACTCCTTTGTTCAAGCTCAGCCTCTCCATCTTGTATTTCTCCTCACTCAGCAGGCTGTTTCTGGTTGTTTTCTCACTCCGTTGATGTATTCACGTCTGCTTCTTGTTCCAGGTTGTATTTCACTGAGTTTTTCAATACAAGTGTCCCTTCCAGCTATATGGTGAATGAGTGTTCCCCATTAGCTTACCACCTTGGAACTGTTATTCTGACATCCTACTGCAACTCACACCTTCCCACTAAAGTCGAAAAAGCCATATCTATTCTGTGCCTATGGAATGACTGATCCCAAGCTCACCAGGAAAGGGGATAGCATTCTCTGAACTTTTTTTTTTTCCTCATTTTGTTTTCAAAACAAAACCGAAGAGTTGAAGTGTTGAGATGAGTGAGTAACCTTGGGCCATGAAGAAGTCATGGTAACCGTGAGGATCATTGGAGGTGTGATTGCCGCTCCAATGGCAGGAAGAGGAGTTTCCTCAGTCTGAACCACTGGACCCAGTGTGTGTGACTTACTAAAGTCCTCCTCCCAGAATGAAGAGTTAGCTTGGCTGTGATCACAGGGCCCCACTCCACCTACTCTCCTAGCACTCACGTGGCAAGGAAACCCCGAGGGCCTGGGTCAGGAAAAGGCATCTGTTGACCCAGAAATTCTCAGCTGAGATTGTGTCTTCTGTCTTCCTGATTCCACGGCCCCATTACAGCCTGTTCCCAGCTGGAACTGTGTGTCACTCCCCCTGTCCCGGGGCTCCACTGTTTAGTGGGTAACACCAGTTTTCCTCCCTGTAAATCATGGTGAGGGGTATGGGTTTTTGGAGACCTAGGTTTGAACCACATTTGAGTCACATCACATAATAATAGCTTTAGGACTAGGATAAGCTTATCTGCTTCTCTGTGCTTCAGTTTTCTCTTCTGTAAACGGGGCAATAATAGTCATCTTCCAGAGCCATTTTGAGGATTAAATGAGGTAACATACAAAACATGGTAGATTCTAAATAAAAGTTGTTCTTTTCCTTTCTTATTCCCAAAACAACTAAAAAAATTAAAATAATAACTTTGAAAATGTAACAATATCTATGTGCGTGGATAAGCATCTATAATGGCCGTCCAAAGGTAGTGGGTCAAAGCACAGGCTCCAGAGTTAAGCTACATGGGGTTCAGATCCCTTTGTAGTTCTGTTGTTTCATTTGTAAAATGGGGATCATAAATTTACCAACCTCATAGTATTGTTATGAGTGTTTAAACAAGATAAGCAGGTAAAACATACAACAAACTTGAAGGATACTAGGTGCTTCCTAACTGTTATAATTAGTATTCTCATAGTAAAACTTTTATTTAGGGGCACCTGGGTGGCTCAGTCGGTTGAGCGTCTGACTTCGGCTCAGGTCATGATCTCATCAGTTGATGAGTTCGAGCCCACGTCAGGCTCTGTGCTGACAGCTGAGAGCCTAGAGCCTGCTTCAGATTCTGTCTCCCTCTCTCTCTGCCCCTCCCCTGTTCATGCTCTGTCTCTCTCTGTCTCAAAAATAAATAAACATTAAAAAAAAAAAGATTTAAAAAAAAACTTTTATTTAGACAGATAATGTTTATTCTGATGTTTCAATCCCTAAAAGAGAGCTTTGCCAAATATCTATGCCAGCTTCTCTAAAATGCACATTTGGGGATATTATTTGTTGGACTTGTCATTTTGTGTAAATGTATTACATAGAAAGGCCATTTAAAGTGTTTTCTCTCCATAGTAGGGAATGAGAAGCAACATTTATTCTTTCTGCATTTTATGTACTAGATATTCAAATAATGCTTGTGTTGATAACTTTTTGATTGTTCAATTTGACTGTAAAACAGCTTTGAGGGGCGCCTGGGTGGCTCAGTCGGTTGGGCAGCCGACTTCGGCTCAGGTCATGATCTCGCAGTCTGTGAGCTCGAGCCCCGCGTCGGGCTTTGTGCTGACCGCTCAGAGCCTGGAGACTAATCGGATTCTGTGTCTCCCTCTCTCTGACCCTCCCCAATTCATGCTCTGTCTCTCTCTGTCTCAAAAATAAACGGTAAAAAAATAAAAAATAAAATAAAAAATAAACAGCATTGAAAATAGCTACATTATTCAAAGTTCTAAAAATGTCAGTGACTACTTTAGATTCCAGCTGGTAGTTAATTTTAATATTTACTCTCTCATTTATTCAACTGGTATTTACTGGGAGTCTACATGTCAAGCCGTGTTATAGAAGAAAAAAAAAATCTCTACCCCTGTAGAGATTTCATTATAATGGGGTGGAAGATAGTCAATAGACAACTAAAATGCACAAATATGTCAAACTACAATAAGTAACATGGAGGAAAATAAATCAGGGGGAAAAAACTGAGTGTCCCAAGGTAGGGACAGGAATTTAATTTTAATGTAGGTAGCATGGTTAGAGAATGCTTACTGAGAGGAAGTCTATCAGCAAAGGCCTAAGAGAAGTGATGGAGTAAGTCATGTGAATATCTAGAGGAAGAGCATTCTAGGAGGAAGGCCAAAGACCTAGAGGTGGGCATGTACCTGGAATGTTTAAGGAATGGCAAGGATTCTACTGTAGCTAAAATAAAGTAAGCAATTGAATTACTATGTTGTGTGTCAACTACACTCAAATGAAAGATAGATAGATGATGATAGATAGATACATAGATAAATAAAATAAGCAAGAGCAAAGGTAGTAGTTGTTCAAGGAATGGTAAGGACCCTGGTGGGGCTGAAATAGAGTGAGCAAGTGCAAGACTAGTGGGAATTGAAGTCACACACCAAGTCACAAGAATGTTCGTAGGAGCATTATTAATAGCCCAAACCTAGAAACAACTCAGATATCCATCAATGACAGAATGAATTAATTGTACATATATGTAACTGAATTACAAATAAAAATGAAAAAGAAAGAATATAGGTTCTGTCAACAATATGGATGAGTGTCATGATGTTAGGTAAAAGAGGCCAAGTGTTAAAGAATAAAAACTACATAGTTCCAGTTCCATAAACTTTACAAAGAAGACAAAACTAATGTATGCAGTTAGAAGACAGATCATAGTTAACTTTGAGAGGAAAAGAGGTATTTGCAACTGGAAAGGGGGAACAAGGGTCTTCAGGGAGGGCTGAGTGAGGGTAATATGTTATGTTCATCTTGGGAGAACTGGCTTAGCATTTGTGCACCTTTCTGTACATATTTATACATGAATTAAAAACAATACACAATAGTGAACGGAAGAATTTGAGAAAGCAAGAACAGACAATTCTTTTTTTTATCCCCCCACCCCAGACAATCCTGTCAAGACATTTTACCATAAGGGGAGCTGAGAAATGGAACAATGGCAAAAGGGTTATTCTGAGGCTGGGAGAAATAAATGACTGTTTGGGAAACTCCCTTACTCATATTTGCCACGAGAGAGAAACACCTGTCCCATTATTTACTTAACTACGTTTTCTTTAAACTGACTCATTTTCAACTTAAATTTATTTCAAATTATAAGTGTCACTTGCCATAATAGAAGCAACTAAAAATACAAGGAAAGCATGTCATTCACTTGAAATCATTAAAAAATGTAAAAACAAAGAAATGTAAATAAAAATCCATCGAATTGAGCTACCAAAATGAACACTTAAAAACCAGCCCATCAGTCAAAAAACTAGAGCTGTTAATGACCAGAGAGAGGAGCACTGTGTCCCATGTCTTTACAACAATCACCACCATCGTCTTCACCCTTATACTCTAAGCATCCTTTTCATCACACATTCATATTGAGTTCAACAGAGGACCGAAATGAAAATGCAGTCCCCACAACTCTATGACAAAGGATGCTGACTTTCCCAGCACCTCAGGTCATTTTCAGTTCCGTGTCTCCATGGCTTGGACGGAAACTTGGTGCTGAGAAAAAGCCTCCTGTGCTGCCAACAAAAAGAACCCCTGTTCCCACATCTTTTCCTGGAAAGCACTCACTTTTCTATGAGTGGTGGGGGTGGGGGTGCCAGTCTGCTGTGGCTGTAGCAAGCCTACCTTAAACCAGGCAAGGGTAGGGGGACATCACAGAGGGGCCCCTAACAATCACCCCTGTTCCTCATCTTAGAAAACACTGCTCCGTAACAACAGAGGTAGTATTTTCTAAAATAAAAATCAGAATACATGACCTTTCAACAAATTAAAAATCAGAGCTGCAGGGGCTCTGGCTGGCTTAGTTGGTAGAGCATGTGACTCTTGATCTCAGGGTCATGAGTTCAACCCCATGTTGGACATGGACCCTACTTAAAGAAAAAAAAGGGGGAAGAAAGAAAGAAAGAAAGAAAGAAAGGGAAAAAAAAGGTTAAAAATCAGAGCTTCCCAGAAAATCTAGAATGCATAGTGCTGTAGCTAGGACATTCATTTATTAGTCCATAAATTCAGACTTTTTTTTTTTTTATCAATACCAGTGCAAAACACCAGGCATATGAAAATTAGGTTTCCAGATAAAAATAGAGAATACCAAGTTAAATTTGAATTTCAGATAAATATGGATTTTCTAGTCTATGTCCCAAATATCGCAGTAGACATAACTAAAAATGTCTCCTATGTTTGTTTGAAATTCAAATTTCACTGGGTCTATATTATTATTACTTGCTAAATCTAGGGGCAAAGTCCATAAAATAGAGAGTATGAAAAGCATCGGGGCAAAGTGGTCATCACAGGGTGTCTGGGTGCACGTCAGGGAAAATTTCAGAAAGCCGGTAGCATTCAGCAGAGTCTTCAGCTGAGAACTTATGGGCTGTACCATTCACTGCAGATTTTAATAACACACCATCATGGTTTGTTCCTCAACTTTTTCACGAATACATGTTTTGTCTGCATAACTAGATCCTAAGTTGCTTGAGGACAGAGACCATTTCTTTGTGTTCCGCTACCACTAGGATGACAGGCACACCTCGGGCACATTGCCACATGGATTGATTCAAATGGTTTTATCCCCTCAAAAAGTTAAAAACATCCTGTTCAATGAAATCATTTTCAAATTCATGTTTTCTTTTTTAGTTTCAGCCTTCACATGCTGTGGCCAATTCAAACGCTGCAGCCAAGAATCCAGTCTGACACTAAGGAGTCAAATTAGCAGTAAAGGTATGAGCTGTTTACAGTGCAGCCATCTTCTATGTTCGCTTCATGATGGATTCAGCGTGGCTGGAACGGGCACCTTTCTGATGCTTGGGTGTCAGGAAGGGACCCATATGTGGCATATTCTTGGCTGGATCTGATGTATGAAGCAGTTACTACAACTCGATAGTCCAGGGACTGTTAGAACGTTTCTCTACAAACACACCCCACCCACCCTTAAGTTCCTCTCTACCCTATTGCAGTTTGGAACTGACCCCCAGCTTCCCCTACAGTCAGCTCCACGCTGGTCCAGGATGAAGTCTACCCATCGCTGTTGGAAGCACAAGGAAAGGTAACTTTTCTGACCTCCTCTCCTAGCCTCAGCTCTAAAGACCAGACCAGGGAAGGAAGCAGCCCTGAGCACATAACCCAAAAGTGGCACCGTTTCAGCAGTTTCTAAGGGAGAATGTTGGCATGATTGATGTTAAATTGATCATGGAAAGACCTTAAAAGAAGGAGGGAACCACGTAGAGAAGCTCATCAAATGGGGAGCATCTTGTTAAACGTGCTTAATTCTTTCCCATCAGCTCTTTAAATTGAGTAGGAATTATCATTCCTCCCCATCCCTGGATCCAGAACACACTTCGTGGTCTGGTCTAAGGTTCTTTCCCAATTTTTTACCACAGTAGCTCTAAGAGAAGAGGACAGACACAAGGTCTAGAGTGTTACGAGGATAGGAAGGCTCACCCAAGTGATTACCAGAGTCCAAACTGTCTTTAAGTTCTGCAAACCATAAGGCTCATTTCCATGATTATTTGGCAATAAAGATTCCCTCCCGCCCCTGACTTAGGTCAAAGATGAACAAAGCTGGACACCAGATAAAGTGGTAAGGACAGTTTTAATCAGCATTATGCTATTGCAGCAGGATACAGTCCAGCTTTTAACTTTGGTTTGTGTTGAGGTGGTGCAAGGGGAGGGCTGTTTTAAAGAGAGAATGAGGGAGTCGCCTAGGTGGCTCAGTCAGTTAAGCAGGGGACTTTTGATTTCTGCTCAGGTCATGATCTTACAGTTGGTGAGAGGCCCACGTGGTAATGTGTGCTGACAGCTCGGAGTCGGCTTAGTATTCTCTCTCTCCCTGTCACTCTGCCCCTCCCCTGCTTGCACTCTAAATAAATAAACAAACAAACAAACAAACTTAAAAAAAAATAAAATGAAGACAGAGTGAGGGAACAGGGAGGGGTGAATGAGGGCTCAGTAGAGTCCGGGAGGTGAAAAATGACAAAACCCAGGACGGGAGAGTAAGTGAGTCACCTGGGACTGTTACCAGCCTTGTAGAAGTTAGGCTCCTACAGACCCTGGGAGACAGAGACCCTACTATCAGATGTGGGCTGGAACCAGCAGTAAATCCTAGGGATGTGGCCTTGAACTGTTAGAAACTGTGTTAGTGTTTTGTTCAAGTCTTTATGGGCCGAGGAAGGGACCCAGTAGAGAGGAGGGCTCATAGCAGTCTGGGCTGAGTGTGGTCAAGAAGCAACTCTTTGTCACTTCCTAGTGACAATGACATTGATTACTAACCGCTCTCCCCCCCCCCCCAAAGTCTACAGGAAGGGCCCCCCCACCCCAAAGTCTACAGGAAGGGTCCAAAAAATATAACCCAAGAGGCATCTTGTTTCCCTGGAGCCCACCGCGCATCTGTCTCTGAAGAGCCTCGGGATTTACAGCACACCACAGAAATTAAGGGAGACTAATTTGCAGCAGGATCTTTTTCAGGCTTAAAAAACTCCACACAAACACGCGATGGCGCTCTTTAAACCTTAGCAGACCCGACCTGAAGGCCGCAATCAGCAGAGAACTACAACTCCCAGCAGCGCCGGCGAGTGAAAATTACCAACTTCCGGGGACTGTTTCCCGTGGGTCAGCTGCTCCAGCTCCACCCGCGCCATCGGAAGGCAGCACAGTATGCAGGCGGGAGGCGGCGGCCGGGGTCGCGGAGTCGCAGGGTCGCAGGGTCTCAGGGTCTCAGGGTCGGGGCCGCCGTCGCTTCCACGAGGAGCGAGGCTCACGTCCCGGAAGTGGAGGCCAAGAGAAGCGGCGCCGCGGAGGGGCGTTCTGGCGTCACTTCCGCTGGGGCGGGGCCTCGGGCTCTCCCGCGCAAATTGAAAAGTCTTTGGTGCCCGGCTGCCACCAGGCCCTCTGTGTTCCGAGCCGCCTGCCTCGGGCGAGCTGGCCCAGGGTGAGTTGGGCGCGTCGGGGGTGGGTTTCGGAGCCCCTTCACGGCTCCCTTGGGGCGGACGGGGAGAGCCCTGCCCGGAGAGGGAGCGGAGCGGGCTACGCGTGGGCGTCCTCTCGGGACTCCTGTCTTCCAGCACGGGGGGATGGGTCCGGCGAGGTCTTCCCGGCCCGGCCGCAGAGTCCCGAGTGCATATCGCGGTGCAGGCCGGCCCGGGGCTGCCCTTCGGGAGGGCAGGGAGGGTCCGCGAGCGCAGGCTCCTGCGTGCGGGACTCCTGCAGGGCTGCCGCCGACCTAGCAGTCTCCCCCGGCGTTTAAATGTGGAAAGTGAACTGTCTTCTTGATGTCGTGCAGGCGAAAGGAAGCGTGTTCTCTGGAATGGGCTTGCGGGCCGCTTGTGCACAGCCTGTGAACAGGAGTGGGGCGGCGAGGTCGCCGGTGTTGTAGCTGGCGTGCCGCTGGCGGGCGCCCTGAGATGATGCCTGCGCAGCGGCCCCCGGCCATTCCCACCACGCTCCAGAGGAAACGTTTATGCGAGCGTATTTACCCAGCTTAGAAGAGACATCAGCTTCACAGAATGTGTGTTACGTCAGTTTTCCTCAAAGTGGAAGAAAACTCTTTTTAGAGGCATTGTCTGAGAGGTGGGAGGCTGATTGTTTTTCTCAAACTGCGGCTTGAGGAGCACCTGCAGCCAGATTACCTGGATTTAAACGTCGGAATCCCCCCACCTGGCTCCGCAGCTGGTGAATGCGCTGCTGAACTAGAGCATCCGAGTTTTGATACAGCATCAAGGTGAGGCTGACTTGCCACCCTGTGCTTTCTTCCTTTCCTTCCAAACGTAGTTTGGTGGGAGAGGTTGATGTTAGGAAACACCAAGCAGCTGTTCAGCCTCATTGCTTTCAGTTTTTATCATGAGGAGTGGGAGTGGGGGGGGTGGGTAGGCCGGCTGACCCTTAAACAACAAGGGATTGAACTGTGAGGGTCCACGACAAACAGATTTTTTTCGATACAGTACAGTACTGGTGAAGTTCCTGGGTGATGGTGTGGTGGTCCAGAGCTGATGGCCAAGAAAGAATTCTTGAAGAAGTCTTTGGTACAAAAAGATGATTTTATTGAAGCACAGGGACAGGACCCATGGGCAGGAAGAGCTGCACTGGGGTAACTTTGGGGGTAACTGATTATATCCCCTCAGGTTGGGAGAGGGTTAAGGATAGGGTAGGTCTCTAAGGAATTTTGGAAGCAAGGTTACCAGGACCTTGAGCTGCTGTTAGGAAAATGCCATTAATTACTGCAATAATACCTGGGATTAGTAAAACCTGGGACCCTTCAGATGCATGTCAGGGGAGGTCATAAGCTTGGAGTATGATTGCCAGCATATATCTTGGGGGAGTTGAGATGAAGGACATTTCCCAAGGAATTTTTATGCTAAACTGACAGTGTCCTCCAGGTTGGGATAATGTTAAGCTAAGATTACCTTTTGCCCCTAGGAAAGATTACCTTTTGTCATCATCAAGGCAGCTGAGCTCCTTTACTGTTTCAAGGACTTGTCAATGGTCTGTAAGCAGTAAGGGAATTTAATTTTTCGTTTGCCTTAGTTTCCCACATCACCATGGCAAGCACTTACACCCCTTTCCTTTGTTCTTGGGTAGCCAGGAGGTCTGAGGAATATCACACACATTCCACCTGGCGGGGGTGGGGCGGGTGCTAATAGCCTGTACTTAGCCCTCAGCTTGGCCCACAGTCCCTCGGCAGTACTGTAAGTGTGGCTTATGGTTTTCTTAACATTTTCGTCTCTCTAGCTTACTATAAGAATACAGTATATAACACATGTAACATATGAAATATATGTTAACTGACTTTATGTTATTGGTGAGGCTTTAAGTTTGGGGGGAGTCAAAAGGCATATGTGGATTTTTGACTGGGTAGGGGTGGGTGCAAATAATCCCCCTCCTTGTCCAGAATTTCTGTATAGAAGGGACTTAGGGGCTTCTTTCTGGGCGGGACAGGGTAGGAAGTGAAAGAAGCATTCGTCTGAAATCAGTATTTTGCACAGCAAGCACACTTTCACATTTCTTTGGAGTAACTTTCAGAGAGTCTGATGGAGTTGTCGCTGGGCACCATTGCTGCTTATTAACAGAATGTTGGTTGCTTGGAATAAGACATTCTGATGGCAGCGAATTTAAGTCCTAAAAATGTACCAATTTACTTCTGTAATTCTGTTTATTTTCTCAGTTGAAATGTCTACTTTCCTTCTGTTTGGAGTTTCCACTCCTACGCTGATGTGCATGCTGGCTCTTAACATGCTTGTGTAGAGGCGCTGTGATGCCTTAGCATGCACGGTTTTGTGGCTTTTAGCAATGCCTTTTTGGAGAGAGAGAGAGAGAGAGAGAGACTCATGCTCTTTTAGCACTTTCTGTGTGCCTAGTAGTGTGTTAACAGCTTGAAACATACATGATGATTCCAAGTGAGAAAGCACTTTGGAAAGAATAAATGTTAAGGAACTATCAAGTGACATTAGAGTTAGTGTTAGCGATTAGTGAAAGTATTCTAGATTATGGAAATTGTTGGCAGGGAGGAGCCCAATTGAGTATTAAAGAGGTGATTCTCAAATAAGCAATAACAGTCGCTATATCAATTTCTGATCTCTTCTTATTTTTCTAAACCTTTTGGATAAATATGTTTTGCTTTGAATATTGCTGTTTTCTCTTTCTCCCCTTGTATCATGCAGTTAACTTGGCACAATGGGGATACAAGGATTACTGCAATTTATCAAAGAAGCTTCTGAACCAATCCACGTGAGGAAGTATAAAGGACAGGTAGTAGCTGTGGATACATATTGCTGGCTTCACAAAGGAGCTATTGCTTGTGCTGAAAAACTAGCCAAAGGTGAACCTACTGATAAGTAAGTCTGCACCTTGTATTAACTCTTTGCCAGTTAAGACTGAGACTTATATTAAATATCCTTTTGTTCATAAATGAGGGAAGTTGTGATGTAGCTCTTTTTGTCCAGTTAATTGCTTTGCCAGAATAGAGCACTAAATGCAATACCTGATCCTTGTTTGGATCCTGGACCGTTGCAGGGTAGGATGTAGCAATGCTGTGCTGCAGCCAACTCATCCAAGTTCACAGCGCATCACCGTCTTCTCCCAGTTCAGCATTCCGTGACCCCGCATTGGTAGTTTATCCACCGTTGTAATACATTCATGTCCGGGAAATGGACAGATGCTACGGAACAGGCGCCTCCTCTCGCCAAACTGGTTGTTAAATCTTCACCAGAACACACTGGTTATAAGAGCTGTTGAGACAGTTGGACAAAGTTTAGTACAGACTGTATGTGAGATGATATTTTGTTGCTGTTAAATTTCTTGGGTGTGATAATGGTATGGTTGAAGGGATCAGGTATTTATTGTACTATTCTTTCAACTTTTCAGTAGATTTGAAATTTTTCAAAGCAAAAAAAAAAAAATGGAAAAAAGGCAAGATTTGGAACCACAAAATATCAGAACTGGAAGGGATGTCAAAGCCTTTTAATCTGTAGATGGGAATGTCAATAACTCATCAGCTGTCACATAGCCCGTTAGGATCCAAGGCAGGATTTGAACCCTGAAGCCTAAATTAGAGTTTCCATGTCCTGTGAAAACATTTTGCTTTAAAAAAAGAAAAGAAAGAAAAAAACTTCCCTGTTCATAATCCATCTCCTCTGGTTTTAAAGAGTATTACTTTATAATACACAATGCACCTAAAATTTTTTTTCTTTATTTTCATAGGTATGTAGGATTTTGTATGAAATTTGTAAATATGTTACTCTCTCATGGGATCAAGCCTATTCTTGTATTCGATGGATGTACTTTACCTTCTAAAAAGGAAGTGGAAAAGTCTAGAAGAGAGTAAGCTGATTCTCTATTCACTCTAATTGCGTTAAGGTCTGATGCTATAGTCTATACCAATTTTCTTGAATTTTAATTTATTGAGGCTTGCTTCATAGCCTAGTACTTCAACAAATTTCTTGAAATGTTTCATGTGTGCTAGAAAGGAATATGTATTTTGAGTTATTAAGAGGAAGACTGGTTATCCAGTAAGTCAAGCTTATTGATTATGGTGCTCAAATCTATCTTTGCTGTTTTGTTTGGTTTTGGTCGTGGGGGGGTGGGGGTAGTGGAATTGTCAATTACGTTATAGTTCTGATCATTTTTGTTTTATTTTGAAGCTATTTTATTGGTTGCATTCAAGTTTAGAATTAGTTACATTCTTGTGGTAACTGTTTTACTAGTGACTCTTAGTCCCTAGTTTTGCTTTTTTGTTCTAAAGTCTTCTGTCCGATTATAACCGTAGCCATAACTTTTCCTTCTATATTCCCACTGTCTTTTTTTATTTGTTTACCTACAGCTTACTACTTCATTGGTTTTAAGGTTTGTCTCTTACAAAGAACACATTACTATGTTTTGTTTTTGTTTTTTTATCCATTCTGTCAATCTTTGCCATTTTTTGAAAAAAAAATTTTTTTTTTAAGTTTATTTATCTATTTTGAGGGAGACAGAGCACGAGCAGGGAAGGGGCAGAGAGAGAGAATTCCAAGCAGGCTCCACGCTGCCAGCACAGAGCCAAATGGCAGGGCTCAAACTCCTGAAACTGTGACATCATGACCTGAGCTGAAACCACGACTCAGACTACTCAACCGGCTAAGCCACCTAAGTGCCCCTGAAAATCTTTTAAATGGAGAGTTTATTCTTTTCACATTGACCATTAATTACTAATATATTTTAATACATTGTTTCTCTTACTTGGTATTTTATATTTGTCCATCTCTCTCTTTTTTTGGGGGGGGAGGTTAACCCCTGCCTTGCTTGACTTCTGGATTGTTTTTTCTACCTTTATTGTCTCTTGTTTCTAGTTGAAAAGTAATGTCTTCTATTTCCCTTAATAGTTAACCCAGAAATTTTATCATTCATGTTTAACTTCACATATTCTAGTAAGTTTCTAACAACAGGCCTCAGAAAGAACTTCTGTATTTTAATAAAACAGGTATCCTCCCCATATTCATCTGCTCTCATTGTCCCTCCCCCCCACACCCCCACTCCCATCTGTGTTTCTAGGTCCCAGAGTCCTTGTGTTGTATAGGAAAGACCCCTGGGCTTAGTTGTTGGAGCTAGTGTGAACCCCTGGGCTTAGTTGTTGGAGCTAGTGTGAATCACACCCAGACAGAAGAAAGCCTCGCTGAGGGAGCCATCTGTTAGGGTGCTGCTGTCCTGGCTGTGCTCTCTCTCAGCCTAGATAGGTTAGAGAGAGTTTTTCAGACCTAGGTTTTGGAACCTAGCTGTACTTGGAGGGCTCTGATTCACATACAGAGTCAAATCAGTTTCATGCTGGAGGGTTCTGATTCTTAAAGCCAGAACTTTATAAAGACTGTTTATAAAGGAATAACTGAAACTGTGTGAGCCCACGTTCTATTACAAATAATGTACAGTTTACCAAATACACTCTCAATAAAAGTTAGTTCATTCTAGGTTAGTTCTGAAAGGATTAATGACAGACCTAAACCAGAGCGGCTGAGAGACTAGTCCAAACCACATCCTACCCGGGTGTCGCCCACCGGGTCTTAATTCTAATTGCAGATACTTACTAATTTTCTCTTGCTAAGCTCAAGAATGGCTAAAAACATGTCTCAGCTGCCTGTCTCTGTCCTGCATATTCTTTTTGTCTTTATAAGATCAGCTTTTTCTGTGCCACTGTAGCAGTGAGAGGGGGCGCTTAAAATCCTTTCCTACAAGTCTCTTCCTCCATGGAGCCCAGTCTGTGGAACTAGGGTATTTGTATATGTATGCGCACATTTACCTAAAGATAAAAACCTCATAAGTTCAGACTGATTCTTCCAAGTCAAACTCAGGACTCAGGGTTTTTACCTCTTCTGCAGTGTATCTTCACCTCCTTTCTTCATACCTAGAATCCTTATTTTCAAGGGTAAAGGGATGACGAAGTTGGAGTATCTTATAATTACTCCTTTGTTCTATCCCAAAATAAATGCACGTATTTTATTATACTCAAGAATAGATTCAGAATAAAATACTGATACCCCTACCAATATGATTATTGAAAACGGTTAAAATTTCTTTCTCCTTTTGCATATGCTTTCTTCCCATTTAAAAATAGTGGTTCCATACTGTTAGAACGTGTGTTATCACTGTCTCCCTGTTTAACCTGTATTTAGTATTCTACAAATTACCACATACTTGATTATTATTGACAGTTTTTATGCAGATGTTATTTTGGTTTTTCTGAAATTTGTTGTCTAGTAGATTCCACAGAAAAGCTCAGAAACAGTATTTCTCAAGTTCTTTATATTCCATAAAGGTGCACCCTTTATACTTAAAAGTTTTGATGGTATAAAACCCTTGATTCATATTTTCTTAAGTGTCTTAATTACTGCATTTTCCTTTGACATAAAGCGTGATGTAAAAAAGTCTGAGGATACGCTTGTGTGTGCGTACATGATAAATCACCTGTGTTCTTTTTGACTCGAAGCCCAAAAGATCCAGATTAATGTTCTCAAGCACCTGGTACACACTGTCCAATGAGTCAAAGTTTATTTTTTTTCCCCTAGGAAAATTTCTTGAATTTCTTGAAGTCAGCCTCTTAATATTTTTTTTTCCCCTTGCAGAAGACGACAAGCCAATCTTCTTAAGGGAAAGCAGCTTCTTCGTGAGGGGAAGGTTTCAGAAGCCAGAGAATGTTTTACCCGTTCCATCAATATCACACATGTGATGGCCCACAAAGTCATTAAAGTAAGCCCAATAGGAAATGAAGCCAAAGAGAACAAATGGCCAACTTCATCGAAGCTAGTTATGAGTTGTATATTGATGGGAGAGCAAGAAAATGAAGGGAGGGAAATTACTTTCGGTCTAACCTCAAGGAAGTGGCAGGTCTCAGGAAGAGGAAGCAGGATCTTTTGACAGAGAAGAGTCCACCAGTCTCCAGGGGGAGAAATCCTAAGGACTAAGAGACACTCTCCCTTTTTAGATAAGTGACTTAATGAGCTCCATGGGCACCTTGTTCCATAGAGACGGAAGAGTTAATTCCTGGAGCATCAGTCTCACCCCACTGCCCTGTAGTCTTCAACATGTATAACTTTCACTTCTGTAGGCCGTCAGGTCTGTAGAACCAGCCTCACTGACTCCAGAACTCTCCGACCCTAGTCTTCCTCAATCAGCTTCTGCTTAAAAGCATCTTACAACCATAGACCTACTTCAATGGCCCAAAGTCCCAGCCCTCACTTACCCTCCTTCAGGCCTCTGTTCAAACTGCTTGGTAAACAAATAGGAAAATAAATATAGTGATTAAATTCTGTAGTTTTATCAAAACAGTGTCAGGTAGACTTTTGTAGTGTGAAAAGAAAATATATTTTCATAGGGAAAATACATCCAGAGCTCCAAACAAATGTCTTATATGCTTTTGGAGCATAGCCATTCTGAAGATGCAAGCTTTCTACAACTTGAAATAATTAAAGTTATCTGGCTTCTATTTTTTTTTTCTCCCTCTGAATGTACAGCTATTTTCTCCAAATTTATAAAGTGATTTTTTTAAAAAAGAATTTTTTAAATTCTTTGTGGCTATATGATTAGTTCAATATTTGCTAGGACTAAAAGTAGAAACACTTCAAAGGAAATGATTTCTGAAAACAATTATCAGCATGTGCATGTCGAGGCTGGTAGTGAAACAGGAAATTGTTCAGTGCTCTCCAGATGCCATCCTGGAGATTGACCATGATCCTCTCTGGCAGGCTGCCCGGTCCCAGGGAGTAGATTGTCTTGTGGCTCCATACGAAGCAGACGCGCAGCTGGCCTATCTTAACAAAGCTGGTATTGTACAAGCCATAATCACAGAGGACTCTGATCTCCTCGCTTTTGGCTGTAAAAAGGTACTTTACTACTACATACTGTTTTCTGTGCAGTTGGCAATGGTGTAAATCAGGGCACTAAGGTTTTTCTTTTCCAGGAATCATCACTTTATTTAATACCTACAGTTAATATCTACTTTACAATGTTAATAATTATTTTATTTAAAATGCAGGGTTTTGCTGCTTGACATTTGTGTAATCTGGACACTTTTTCAGAGTAAGCTCTTACGGTTAAAAGGTTTTGTTTTATCCGAATTCTTCAGTAGAGTGTAGACTTGCTATTCTTATTTTTGGTAATAATTTATATGCTTTATTTTTTTTCAACTAGGTGAGGTAAATAACTTACCTAACAGGATGTTTTGCAGTTACTTAGAATTATGTATAAAAAAAACTGTTTAATGGAAAATTTTATCATGACATAGTAAGGGAGGATTAAGATACAAAACTATAAGATGATCTCATTTTTGTTACTGCCAATGTTATTCATATTATCTACATATTTTATAGATGACTAGAAGGATCTGTTGAAGGGTTAATGTTGGGTAACAGTGACAAATGAGAGGTGTCAGGCAACTTTGGTTTCCTTCTTCCTGAATTTCCCTGTTTTCCAAATTCTCTACAATGAACATGTATTACTCTAAGAGAAAGGATTTCTGTATGGATTGTTATTTGATCGCCATGACAACTCTGAATGTCAGTAGGGGGTAAGAGACACTCTTTCTACCAGAGTCAGGGCAAGGGAGTCCTGGTGCAGGACCCTATCTAGACATAGTGTATGTTTCAGTTTAATTTATTTACAAATTGCACAGTGATTACCTGGCCTATCTCTCTTCTCAATGTGATGCTAAATAACAAGAAAGAATTCTTAGGAATATTACAATGGGTTAGATCACGAAACATTAAAATGACCCTTACAGGTACTTAGGTATTTAACAATTTCCCTTCCTTTTGAAGGTGATTTTAAAAATGGACCAGTTTGGAAATGGACTAGAAATTGACCAGGCTCGGCTGGGAATGTGCAGGCAGCTTGGGGATGTGTTCACCGAGGAGAAGTTCCGGTATATGTGCATACTTTCAGGCTGTGACTACCTCTCCTCACTGCGTGGGATCGGGTTAGCAAAGGCCTGCAAAGTGCTCAGACTAGCCAATAATCCGGATATTGTAAAGGTGGGAGTGATTCACCAAGTGCCATATTCAGTTTCCAAACCATTTCTTCCATCATAGATACACCCCTCAGAATATGAATTTTAAATATTCTATCCTGTCAACAGCCCATGTTATGTCATTGAAAGGAAAAAATGACTAAAACACTAGAATTTTGTTTTTGGCAACTGATGGACCTGTTTTAAGCAATTGACAAATTTTTTAAATGAAGACTTATATAAAGAGACTTAAGGGTAAAGTGTTCTAGATAAAATTAATGTTAAAATTATCTTTCAGTTTCTGTCCTATTGTCTGTTGTAAGTGGTTCTCAAACTTTTTGGTCCACTTAACGCTCTTTTTTTTGTTTGTTTTTTTAATTTTTTTAAGTTTATTTATTTATTTTGACAGAGAACAGAGCACACAAGCAGGGGAGAGGCATAAAGAGAAAATCCCCAAGACTTTGCGTGCTAGCAGCACAGAGCCCGATGTGAGGCTCGAACTCACAAACTGAGATCATGACCTGAGCCAAAGTCAAGAGCTGACACTCAACTGATTGAGCCACCCAGGCGCCCCACCACTTACACTCTTAAAAGCTCTTCGTGGCAATAATTTTTGTTTAATGGGTTATAGCTATTGATATTTACTGAATGAAATTCAAACAAAACTAAAATGTTTATTAATTTAAAATTAACAATAATAAATTCATGGGGCACCTGGGAGGCTCAGTCAGTTAAGTGTCCAACTCTTAATTGCAGCTCAGGTCATGATTCATGGTTTGTAAGATCAAGCCCCACATCGGGCTCTGTGCTGACAGTGCAAAGCCTCTTTGGGATTCTTGCTCTTGCTCTCACTCTCAACATATATAGCATATTCTAAAGAAAAATAGCCGTGTCTTCTAAAAACATGAAAATGACAGGAACTGCACATTTATGTAAATCTCTAACATGGCTTGATAGGAGACAGCTGAGTTCTCACATCTACATCCTCATACAATCTGATGCAATATCATGTGCAGGGTATCCTCTGGAAAACTGAGACTCCTCCATCACCACTCTGTCATTTCCCAGATAGCTTTACCTTAAAAAATAAGTATATGTTAAGCTAATTTCCACCACCCGCCTTGGGCAGTTCTCATCAGGAGTTGGTAGTAGAGCTGGGATTGGAGCCGTGGGCACTAACTAGCCTGTGACTCCCGGGCCACTGATTCTCACTCTCTGGCTCTTCACCTGTGAGTGTGATGCGATGATGACTCCATTTTTAATTCTCAGGTTTTGTGTGTTGTTTTGCTTTTTTAGATAAAAGGGACTTTGAGGGTGAGGAATGTGTCTTAACATCACACATGGGAATATAAACTTGACGTTGTAACTGAATTGTTCATTCTTTGGGTTAACAGAAAAAGCAAAGAAGATACTGTCATAGAGACAATTTTTAGTACTGTAACATGATTGTGTTTTCTGGTAGAGGTTTTTAATGTAGATAAAATTAGTTGATTTTCTGTCTCGCCTCAGCCTCCTGTAATGTGAACCAGTTGGTCTTGGAGATGATACATTCCCTATTCTGTATTTGTAGATAACCAGTAAATATTTTTACATCCATTATTAGGTCATCAAGAAAATTGGACACTATCTTAAGATGAATATAACGGTACCAGAAGATTACATCAAAGGATTTATTCGGGCCAACAATACCTTTCTTTATCAGCTAGTTTTTGATCCCATCAAAAGGAAACTCATCCCTCTGAATGCATATGAAGACGACATTGATCCTGAAACACTGAGCTACGCTGGGCAGTATCCTTTCTGAACCAGAATAGAATTTTGTATTTCTTTCTTATTTTTATGGAGATATTTTTAGTGAAACATTCAGTAAAAAGCCTGTAAATTGTTTTCTGCTTTCTTTTTTATAGTGAAGCCTATCTTTTGTTAATTTTAAATACCATGCTGGTGAAAATTTAGAGCAGCTTTTTGTTTATAACTTGCTAATTACTTGGGTTGACTTGACAGAAACATGTACCGAGTCAGTCACTTAAGGTACCCATGGCAAGGGTGGCATTTCTCGGCAAACAAGCTCGATTTATTAGGAGGGCCATCCTGAGCACGTGTGCACACCGTGTGCCCTGCTCCTAACCCGGGCTACATACACTCAGTGTGGTTCAGAGCCCTGGGTCACATATGTGATCTACTAGTGACAAGTAGACACTAGTGAACGACACCTGTGGTTTCAGGAATGCTGAAGGTAGAAAGTCAGGATCTGCTGGAGCCCTAAACCTGAGCATTTTCTGCAACGATAGGAAACACTTTTCTATCGTAGTTACACTCATTTGGTTGTTAATGAAAGCATTTTTCCTTAATCTTACCAACCTAGGTATTTTGATGATTCCATAGCTCTTCAAATAGCACTTGGAAATAAAGATATAAATACTTTTGAACAGATCGATAACTACAATCCAGACATTGCTACGGTAACGTCTTAATGAGTTTTTTTTTTTAAGTGACTTCACTTTTAGAGAGCATGTTTTAGTTATGTCTTAGGAACTGTGACTAAAGGCAAATCTTCATGTAATAAACATCTTCTAAGGATTGCTGTATCCCAGCTGTTTGCACAATGTGGGTTTAAAACAACTTGATGCTAGAGAAATTGTCTGTCTTAGAACATAGGTATATTGGTTAATTTCCTTAAGTTAAAAAGCAATCACATGATATATTACCAGACCTTTAGATGTGAACATTTCTTTTGTGTCTACAAGCCTCTCTTCTCATCCCATTCCATCCCATTCCATTCCATCCCATTCCATCCCATTCCATCCCATTCCATCCCATTCC
>NC_064813.1:7623723-7629794 GCF_023721935.1 Panthera uncia | reverse complement strand
ATTCCATCCCATTCCATCCCATTCCATCCCATTCCATCCCATTCCATTTGCCTTTGGCCTTTGGCATTTTGAAGATTCAAACCTAGAAATGCTACCATTAGAAGGAAAAGCTGGTTTTTTTGCTCGTTGAGCAAATATTGAGTGCCTCTGAGCTCTGTCCTTGAGCCCCTCCATGTTTTCTTCTACTTTTTCCCAGTTGTGTATATCCCTTCTGACAACCACCCCCCCCCCCAACCATTCTCTCCTTTCTCTGACTGTTCTCTTTTCTGTTCATATCTATTCCTAAAATAAGTTCAGATGGCTTTACTTACTCATGCAGAAACCTCGCACATCTTTAACCCTATCTCCAGTCTAGTACCAGCCACGTAATTCTGAATGTTTCTTGGATTTCTACGTAAATGTTTTCCTAGAACCTTAAATCCATCCACAGTCAAGAACAAACTCTTTGGGGTGCCTGCGTGACTAGTCAGTTAAGCGTCCAACTTTGACTCAGGTCATGATCTTGTGGTTTGTGAGTTCGAGCCCTGCGTTGGACTCTGTGCTTATATCTCAGAACCTGGACCCTGCTTCAGATTCTGTGTCTCCCTCTCTCTCTGCCCCTCTTCCACTCACGCTCTGTCTCTCTCTCAAAAATAAACACAAAAAAAATTAAAAAAAAACAACTCTTCATTCCTTATCAGCTTTCCTTAATAACATTTCTCCTTTTTCTTTTTTAGCACTTTTCACTACATAAATTACATCTCAATACTTGATTTTGTGAGTCTTCCCAGCAGAATGCAATTTTCATAAAGGCAGGACATTAAGAACTTCACTGCTATATTATTTTTACCATGTTTATCTATGGAAGGAATGAATATCAGCTACATGATCTCTTTCATTCTCAGACTAGAACACTTGGAAATAAACTTTGGCTGCTCTTTCATTGCTAAGTCCTTTTGCTTTTAAGTTGTCCTCCTGAAGGATAGTTTCTTCTTTCACAAAGCTTCTGGTCTAATCCAGGTCTTCCCACCCTTGCTCACTAATTCAGTTCCTGACTTAGCATTTATTAAGCACTGTAATTAGCATAGGTTAGCTAGTGTTCTGGAATATAAACAAAAATAAAATCTAATTCTTCCTCTCTGGTGCTCATTCCTTAGGGGAGGGAGACGTGGTTATATCGATAGAAATAAGGTAAGTTCTGTAGTAGAGATGTATTCTAGGCTCCATGAAAAAAAAATAAAAAGACCATGCACCTAACTCCACTGGAGAGAATTCTTCATAATAATAGTAGCAAATATTTACAGGGCATTACTATGTTCTAAATACTATTCTAATAACCTTACGCATAGTGACTCATTTACTCTTCAACAAGCCTGTGAGGTCAATATTATTATTCCCATTTTACAAATGAATAAACAACAAGAGGGAGGTTAGGGAAGTTGCCCAGATCACACATTTAAATAATTGGGGAGTTATGATCCCAGGCCAAGCTTTGCTGTCTCCTTGTGGAGAAACATGTGTCCTGGGTTTGCAAATGTCAGTGGGGATTTTCAAGATGATGAGTGACTCCAGGTTGAAGCATGAGTGGAAGAGGGTAGTAAGCAGTTCATTATGGATGGCCCAAGAATGTCTTAGTGTTCCATGTGAAGGAAGCAGAGGGCCTTGAGAAAGAAAAAGAGGTGAGCCTGGAGAAGGTGGCTGCTGATAAACTGGCGACCAGTTGAGCATTGAAAAGAAATCATTACTGTCAGCTGAAATAAACCAAGCCTACCAGGAGGACACAAATCCCTAATGACACTAGGAAAGAACCTTATGTTGATCATCTCAAATCATGTAAACCTTCCTCTTTTCTGTTTTCCTAGAACCTCTCTATTAATTAGATGTTATTTCTTAGTCCTCTAGTTTTTCTTATTCATGTCTTTGTCCTTTGTTTTTTTCTGGGAAACGTTTTCCAACTTTGTACTATCCAGTGTAGTAGCCAGTGGCCACATGTGGCCTATTAAAGATTGTTTCACGGATCTTTCTCTGAGAATACCAATTATAATTTCCTGCACATTTTCTGCTGGTGTCTGCATTTTCTGCTCTGAATTGTTTTTGTTTTTTTTTTTTCTACTTGTTTTGGCCTTTTCTCTTTCATAGTGGAGACTTTTATTCAAACATCTGAAGCTTCTTGTCTATTTGTTCCTATTTGAGAGAAGCACTGAGAAGCTTGAGAAGATTTGTGTGAACAAGTGGGGCCTACGTTTTGGGCTTTACCCTTGGGTGATCTGGTTGCCAACAAGCTGGCTTGATTTTGTGAAGTCCCAAATGTCAGCATGTTTTCTCTGCACAGTTCCATTTTTCCAAAAAGGGATCCTACAATTTCTACTTGCACATGGAAACGTGGCAGTTTGCATTTTTTTTAATGTTTAATTTTGAGAGCGAGAGACAGAGCATGAGCGGGGGAAGGGCAGAGAGAGAGGGAGACATAGAATCTGAAGCAGGCTCCAGGCTCCGAGCTGTCAGCACAACCCGACATGGGGCTCGAACTCCCGAACTGCGAGATCATGACCTGAGCTGAAGTCAGACGCTTAACCAACTGAGCCACCCAGGTGCCCCCATGGCAGTTTGCATTTTAAGAGCAGGTTAGGGAAAGTGAATTGGGGTGAGCCTTTCATTTGATATCTGTCTTTAGATAAATGGATCTTCCCACCTTCTGAAGTGCCTTCTGTTTCTGGGTTTCAGCTGAAGAGTTGCTCTGGTTCTGAAGGCAGGTAGGTGTGAGTTGACTGGTCAGTTGGAAGATAAAGGCCCAAGGGTCCAATAATCTTCCTTTTCTTAGCCCTGCCCCATGTAAAGCCTGTGTGGTAACTGGTGCCTTCAATTCCTGAGCTTTTCTCATGTGTGTGCAGGTGAAGTTGACTTCTCTTTGGTATTTTCTGCAGACACTTGGGCTTGATCTCTCTTCTGCTGAGTTCTTAAAATTCCTCTGTCTATACTCTGATCGACACAGATATCTCCTAATTTTACTGCAGATGGAGTTTGTGTTTTGTTCTGGGGGATAATAATCAAAAGAAGGGGACTGAAAAGTGTATACTTTGCTATCTTTACACATTTGAATTATTGATATCATAATTTCATCAGGAATGTTTTTTTTTTTTAATTTTTTTTTTTTAACGTTTATTTATTTTTGAGACAGAGAGAGACAGAGCATGAATGGGGGAGGGTCAGAGAGAGGGAGACACAGAATCTGAAACAGGCTCCAGGCTCTGAGCTGTCAGCACAGAATCTGATGCGGGGCTTGAACTCACGGACCGCGAGATCATGACCCGAGCCGAAGTCGGCCGCTTAACCGACTGAGCCACCCAGGCGCCCCTCGTCAGGAATGATTCTTAAGTTGTTTCTTTGTCTCAGAAACTCTATAATATTTGACTGTATTGAACCTATCCAGTCATTAATGAGAGTATTATGGCTCACTAAGATGTCCATCCCTTTATAGAGAAATTTCTGTAGGAATCCTTAACTGTACAAGCGAATTAATCCTTTTTATTTAAAATTTAGTCTTTCCAGTCTGGTTTTCTACTTGCCTGTTGTCTTTTTCAGTAAAACTGTCAATGGGATCTATTGCCATGAGCCGTTACAATTAAGCTGTTTTTTATAACCATTTCCTCATTTATTCCAAATTACCTTCCTTGTTAATTCTCAAAGCATATCCTGAATAATGTCACCTTGTTTTATTTATTTTTATCCATTCTTTGAGAGCTTAGATTCATTCCAAGTTAGGTGGGATTTTTGTTGACTGGAATTCATGCCCTCAGTACCAACATTTTTTATGCCTTTGTTAATTTTTCCCTTTGCCTCTCTATTAGAGTTTTATTGATATCCTCTTAATATATCCATGATGCCCATTGTGAATAACTTATATTAGCATTAAGAATGACTACTTACCAGCACTTACTGTCAGTAAACTCTTTGTCAGAGAAAGTTTTATGCAAGACTCCGTGTAGACCAAAGTAGCTTTCTGTTTCTCCAGATTGTCCACTGAAGACGGTACCAAGTATGGGTCTAATAGAAACTAGAGTTTTATAAATTAGATTGTTTTGGTTTGAATTCAACCATTTTCTAGAGGTGGGATGGTTGATTACTTTAAATACACTGTTTTATGGTTTTAACTTTCAGGTGCTTTGTAAAGGGTGTGTAAATGACTATTCAGAGGCTTATTACCAGATGCTTGTTAAACCAATTACTATTTTTTGAAACAATACTGGAATTTTAAAAGTACTTTTTTTTGGAGCGCCTGGGTGGCTCCGTCTGTTAACCATCCAACTCTTGATTTCAGCTCAGGTCATGATCCCAGGGTCTTGGGATCGAGTCCTGCGTCAGGCTCTGCACTGAGCATGGAACCTACTTAAGATTCTCTCTCCCTCTCCTTCCCTGACTCTTGCACACACACCCACATGCATTTTCTCTCTAAAATAAAAATAAGTAAAATGTTTCTAAAAAATAAATTTAAAAGAAAGTACTTTTTTTCTGGCTACATTTGTTCAAGTGCATTTTCATTTCTTGCACTGTTCATCTTAGGAAGATTCACTTTTTCTTAGAAATGAGCTAACAAGGTCACTTCAGTTTCATTACGAGAAGCAGACCCAGGAATACAAGACACATTTAATGGAAAAGTGTAGTACATCAAAATAGAAAATGTTATTAAAGAACAGATACTTCCTCAGGGTGCCTGGGTGGCTCAGTTGGTTAAGTGTCTGGCTTTGGCTCAGGTCATGATCTCACGGCTCATGGGTTCAAGCCCCACATCGGGCTCTGCTGACAGCTCAGAGTCTGGAGCCTGCTTTGGATTCTGTGTCTCCCTCTTTCTCTGTCCCTCCCCCACTCACACTGTCTGTCTCTCTCTCTCTCACTCTCTCACTCTCTCAAAAATAAATATTAAGAAAAAAGAACAGATATTTCCTCAAAAGCTATTCAAAAGAATAAGTTAATTATTTACTTATAATTTATGTTGATAAGGGAAATGATTTGGCTATTTTCCTTCTTCAAGTAACCCTTTTCCTTTTTACTATTTTAGCCTGCCCAATCAAGAAGTCATAGTTGGAATGACAAAACATGCCAGAAGTCCTCTAATGTTAATAGCATTTGGCATAGGAATTATTGCCCTAGACTTGAACTGAATATTGCTTCAGATGCTATAAGATTGAAGGAAAGTCCAAGTACTGTGGGCATTAAACAAGTGATCAGTGTTAAAGGATTAAATCTTCCAAGGAAGTCATCCATTGTGAAAAGACCAAGAAGTGGTATGTATTTTGCTTGTGGTACATATTGTGAAATATTAGTGAGTGTTGATCACATTTAAGAACTCTTTGCCAAACCCAAGGTCAGTGAGATTTTCTCCTTTATTTTATTTTATTTTTTCCTAGAACTTCTATAGTTTTAGGTCTTAGATTTTGGTCTTTGATCCATTTTGAATTAATTTTTTATATGGTGTGAGGTAAGGGTCAAGGTTCACTTTTTGTGTATGTGGCAATCCATTTGTTATACCACCATTTGTTAAAAGATTGCCCTCTCCCCATGGAATTACCTTGGCACATTTGTTGACAATCAGTTGACCTTAACCATATATTTGTGAGTCTGTTTTAGACTCTATTATTCTGTATCATTGGTCTTTTCCCATCTTCATGCCGGAACATTGTCTTAATTACCATAGCTTTATAGTAAATCTTGGAATTAAGTAAAAGAAGTCCTCTAAGTTTGTTCGTGTTTTGCAAAGTTGTGGCTATTCTCTGATTTTCATAGTTCCATACAATTTTTAGAATCAGCTGTCATGGGGCGCCTGGGTGGCGCAGTCGGTTAAGCGTCCGACTTCAGCCAGGTCACGATCTCGCGGTCCGTGAGTTCGAGCCCCGCGTCAGGCTCTGGGCTGATGGCTCGGAGCCTGGAGCCTGTTTCCGATTCTGTGTCTCCCTCTCTCTCTGACCCTCCCCCGTTCATGCTCTGTCTCTCTCTGTCCCAAAAATAAAATAAAATAATTAAAAAAAAAAAAAAAGAATCAGCTGTCAATTTAAAAATAAATAGGGGCACCTGGGTGGCTCCGTCAGTTGAGTATC
>NC_064813.1:7614280-7623623 GCF_023721935.1 Panthera uncia | reverse complement strand
ACACACTCAAATAAATAAACATTTTAAAAAAATGTTTTTTAATAAGTAAAGCCTGCTGAGATTTTGGATTAGAATTTGGTTGAATCTATGGATCAGTTTTGGGGAGAATTGACTCCTTAACTATACTGGTTTTTTGTTTGTTTTGTTTTTTAATGTTTATATCTTTGAGAGAGAGACGAGTATGAGCAGGGAGGGGCAGAGAGCGAGGGAGACACAGAATCTGAAGCAGGCTCCAGGCTCTGAACTGTCAGCACATAGCTGGACGTGGGGCTCAAACTCACAAACTGCGAGATCATGACCTGAGCCAAACTCGGATGTTCAACCAACTGAGCCACCCAGGCACTCCACTATTTTGGATTTTCTGATCTGATTAGTGAAGTCTTTCATTTTTCTTCAGCAGTGTGTTGTAATTTTTAGTGTGCGGGTCTTACAGACATATATTGTCAAATTTATCACTATGTTTCAGATTTTTGATGTTATTGCAAACACTTTTAATTTTGATTTTTAGTTATTCATTGCTAGAAATACAGTTGACTCTTGAACAAGGATTTGGACTGTCCAGTTCCACTTATATGTGGATTTTTTTTTTTTTATAAATACAGTGCAGTAAATGTATTTTCTCTTTATGATTTTCTTAACATTTTATTCTGTCTAGCTTTATTACAATACAACATATAGCATACAAAATATGTGTTAATTAGCTGTGTTATCAGTAAGGCTTTTGGTCAAGAGTAGGCCACTAGTAGTTAAGTCTTCAGGGAGTCCAACGTTATACACAGATTTCTGACTCGAGGGGGTCAGTGCCCTTAACTCTCATGTTCAAGGGTCAACTGTACAATTGACTTTTGTGCTTTAATCTCCTGTTTGACAACCTTACTAAATTTATATATTGGTTCATAGTATCTCTTTTGTAGACTCTGCAGGATTGCTGTATAGATGACCATACTGCCTGCAAATAATGGTAGATTAGTCTGCTTCTCCTTTTCCACTCTAGATGCTGTTTGTTTGTTCATTTGTTTTCCCCTCCTTTTATTTCTTTTTCTTGTCTTCTGGAACCTCCAGTACAATGTTGAACAGAAGTACTGAGAGTGGCATACTAAGTATTGGGCAAAGAAAGGTGTTTTACTTTTCTCCTAGAAGCTGTGTAGAAGTAGAAAGGATGATTGCAATCTGTCCCCTCTCTCTTTTCCTCGGATAGCTACATGAATGAATGAAAGTCTAACAACAAAAATAAAACAAGCCCTTTGTAAATTCAGGTATAGATTATTCATCTTTTGTCAAAATGTATTGATTCCTTCTGCACCTAAATCTTTTCCTGATAATATCTCTGGAGCTTTGTTTCCTTTTCTGAAATGGGAACGATGTTGCCTATTCACAAATTTTTGTATATGTTCTATAGGGTAACCTCTAAAAGCCCCTGGTATGTATCAAGTACAGTATACATGTTAGTTCCTTCCTTCCCTTCTGTTCCCATGAAAATCAGCTATTCATTTTATGTAGGGAGCTTCTTATCTGTAAGTTCTTTATGCTATAACTACCACCTATCACTGGATTTTGTGCCCTGGACACACATCTAAACACAACAACAGAACAGAAAACAGTAAGTTAACCCCTTTAAAAAATGCTTTTGAAGGTTTTTGTTTGTTTGTTTGTTTGTTTGTTTGTTTGAGAGAGAGACAGAGCATTGAGTGGGGGAGGGGCAGAAAGAGAGGGAGACACAGAATCTGAAGCAGGCTCCAGGCTTTGAGCTATCAGCATAGAGCCTGATGTAGGTCAAACCCATAGACCACAAGATCATGAGCTGAGCCGAAGTCAGACTCAACCGACTGAGCCACCCAAGAGCCCCATAAGTTTACCCCTTTTAGTCAGCAGCCTGTCATAGATTTAGAGACAGCCACTGTGACTCTCCTAAATTTCTTTCCCAAGCTGTTTCTTACCTACCATGTTGTGTTTTGGATACAATGTAGTTTTTAATGATTGTGTGACTATTATAGTCAGTGATTGTTGAAATACAGTCTTCTTACCACAGAGCACAGTAAAAATTAAGAATTATGTCACTATTTCAGCCCTTCACCCAGAGACTATGCTTTAATATTACAAAATAAGATAGCATTAGCTTTTATTAACATTCCTGTCATTTTGCTGCATTTACTGTTTATAATCAGAATCCACTAGTTGTTAAACTAGGTACAGTTATATTTTTAAACTTGAATGTGAAGTAAATTATCTGTATTGAGGCAATCTTCACTATAATCCATTGTTCTGCCTTTATAAAAAAAAATCTTCGTATTGTCTACTAATTTATGGGTATTATCTATGTCACCTGGAAATTAGAGAAGTGTGGCTCCCTGTGTTAAAATGTGTTTGCTTGTGTAACATTTGATGGAATCAGCACAAGTAGAGATACTGAGAGAACGTACACTAGATTCCAGACCGCCGTTCAGCCTGCAGTCTTTGGGGTTCTTCAATTTGCTGCAATTCCACATAATAGCTAATATACAGTTATTTTGCTCTGCATTGTCCACCAGGATAATATGAGACACACTGAGGTGTCCTGCTCAATTCAAAATATGCTAAATCCGTGACATTCCCCCAAATAGCTAGTCTAAAACCTTATCACAAAAGGAAAATGAGGCTAGCCTGCCTAGCATGACTGCTTCTTGGAGAAACCTTGCTGAGGATCCTCAGCGTTTGTTTCCTTCTTCCATAAGGGCCCACAGTTCTCTGCGTAATAAACAAATTTAGGCTTTTGCCAGGAATCAAAATCAAGTTTGCAGATCTGTGGCTTCTTAAAAATCTATAGGTTTTTAAATTTGAGGCATCATTGTCTCTCTAGCGTTTGGTACCTGCAACCATTTTTCTGACCTCATAAAGTAGTGAGTACTTATTCCTACGTGAGTGAGGCTGTTCAGAAAGAATTAGTTGGACTGATTTAAAGCACCTTAGCACTGTCTCTGGTGGCCTATGTCAGGCATCAACGTATTGTATTATTTAGTCTTATGATTTATTCTAATGCCATAGAATACATTTGTCACACAGGTTTCTAGGGCCCCATAACTCGGTAATGAGGATCAGAACTGGAGCATAGATTACTTCACAACATGACAGTCACATATACTTCCGAGACTGTAACGTATGGACGGTGTGTAGAAATGGCTGCTGGTTTTATTGGAACATTGTATTTAGTTAGTTAGTTAGTTAAAGCACAAGCAGGAGAGGGGCAGAGAGAGAGGGAGACACAGAATCCAAAGCAGGCTCCAGGCTCTGAGTTGTCTTATTGGAACATTTTAAAAGTCAAACAGTATATCATATATTGGCATGTAAATTGCCTTAATTTCTTTTTTCATTCAAAATCAGGCCTTTAGTATAATAAGTATATAGCCTTACAGAATTGATCGTATCCTGAAATTTTGGTTTCAGTAATTTCACGTAAAATCATAAAAACAATGGACATTAAATCTTAACTAATTTGTGAAATTGTAAACCACAGCTTAAGGGAATTTCCTTTTTCTTCTAAGTCATTCTTGTATCTCCTTTTGGGATGCACTGTTAAAGAAATAAGACTTCATCCTTAAGACAGTGAGATGTGGGCTGTAACATTAAGGCTGAGTCTGCACACGGCAGGCACAAAGATTTACAGACTGTTTTTGTTTCTGTTTAGAGGAGCTGTCAGAAGACGATCTGTTGAGTCAGTATTCCCTTTCATTCACAAAGAAGACCAAGAAAAGTAACTGTGAAGGTCATAAATCATTGAACTCTGAAATGCTCATGCCTCACCTGGTAGATGGAACTACTGTTAAAAAAAACATAAGCACACCACCTACGACAAGAAATAAATTTGCAGCATTTTTACAGAGAAAAAATGAAGAAAGTGGTGCGGTTGTGGTTCCAGGGACACGAAGCAGGTACAGTTTATCTACAGGATGTTGTGTGTCTGTTGTATTATCTACTCTGTTGATACTTATTTCAGCTGTCTTAAATAAGCAGTCCATGGAGTAGGTGTGGGCTTGGCTTAATCCCTTGACCATTTGTATCATGTGTAGCTGTAGTCCTGACGTAAATGCACAGCTATTGTCATGCGGACGCAAAATAAGAACTGTCAACTTATTATATTTTGCATTAGAAAAATTCTCTTGTTTTGGAGGGTCCCCTGCTTCTTTGTTTCTACTTTTTTTAAGAGCTAAAAACAATTTGGCAGGGTATTTTTATTATTATTTTGAGCATTTATTTTTTTTATTTTTTTAATTTACATCCAAGTTAATTGGCATCTAGTACAACAATGATTTCAGGGGTAGATTCCTTAATGCCCCTTACCCATTTGGCCCATCCCCCCCCTCAACCCCTCTCTCTAGTAACCCTCTGTTTGTTCTCCAAATTTAAGAGTCTGTTTTGTCCCCTCCCTGTTTTTATATTATTTTTGCTTCCCTTCCCTTGTGTTCATCTGTTCTGTGTCTTAAAGTCCTCATATGAGTGAAGTCATATGATATTTGTCTTTCTCTGACTGACTAATTCATTTAGCATAATACCCTCTAGTTCCATCCATGTAGCTGCAAATAGCAAGATTTCATTCTTTTTGATCACCGAGTAATACTCCATTATATATTATATATACTACATCGTCTTTATCCATTCATCCATCGATGGACATTTGGGCTCTTTCCATACTTTGGCTATTGTTGATAGTGCTGCTATAAACATTGGGGTGCATGTGTCCCTTCGAAACAGCACACCTGTATCCCATGGATAAATGCCTAGTAGTGCAATTGCATCTCCCTGATGATAAATGATGTAGAGCATTTTTTCATGTGTTAATTGGCCATCTGGATGTCTTCTTTGGCAAAGTGTCTATTCATGTGTTTTGCCCATTTCTTCACTGGATTATTTGTTTTTTGAGTGTTGAGTTTGGTAAGTTCTTTATAGATTTTGGATGCAAGGTATTTTTAGAAGTACATTTAAATACAGATGACTATAGAGCTCTAATATTAATTGAAAACCAATACCACACTAAGCATTGGGTTACAAAAATGAGAGACCTAGTATTTGTTGAGAAGCTTATAGTCCAGTTGCAAAAATAGATCTGTAAAGGAAATCTATACAGTGTGGTGGGTACAGTGACAAAAGTATCCCTGAGGTGTTCTGGGGGCATTAAATGGATGTCTCATGCAGATTGGGTGGTTAGGAAGGGGCAGGGGTCAGGTGCCATTACAAAGAATGCAGCCTCTACCTTCCCAGTAGAGGCAGGCAGCTTGAGCAGAGGCATGGAGCTGGGCAGCGGCATGGGGCAAGCATGGGGACAGCTTCTTGCTGTCAGTCGTTCTTATTAGCTGCCAAAATGCAAGTCTAGAAGGATGCTGAGGGAGCAGAAATAGGCACAAGGCCAGTTCAGTTTGCAAGCCAGGCTAAGGAACTTCTCATCTTTAGAGGTGACAGGAGATATTTGGAGGGTTTTGGTCAGGGTAGGGTATGACTTGATCATACCTGCTTTTGATGGACCACTCCAAGTGTGCCATGAAGGATGGATTCTAGAAGACCAAAGTGGAACAGAAAGATTGGGTAGGCTGTTCTGTAGTCCCTGTGAGTGATGATGAGATTTTGGGGTCAGGATAATGTAGGGGTCTGGAGTTTATACCCTGGGATTGGACCGCCTCGATTTGAATCCCATCCTGTTCACTCATGAGATGTTTGACTTAGGTAAGCGGACTTCTGGGTGCTTCAGTTCCCTCTTTTTTTTTTTTTTTTTTTTTTGTTTGTTTGTTTGTTTATTTTTGAGAGAGAGAAAGAGAGCATGTGCATGAGTGGGTGTGGGGACCAGAGAGAGCAGGGAGAGAAGTCCAAGCAGGCTCTGGGCTGTCAGCCCAACACGGCGCTCAAACTCACAAACCATGATATCATGACCTGAGCTAAAATCAAGTCTGACGCTTGACCGACTGAGCCACCTAGGCGCACCCTCTTTAAAAAATGGGACCAACATCTCTGACAACCTCAGGGCCACTGAGAGGATTAAATTAATACTGTAAATAAAGGTGCCTAAAACAGTACCTGATAGATGATCAATACACAATGAATAGCTCTTCTTCTGTTGTCTGGGTGGTGAAGTCACAATGAGCAACAGGACGTCTCAGTGTCGAAAGTTATGTGGGCACATGAGGTAGCAACTCTGAGAACCGAGCAGCCCCCGCATTCCCCTAGGAGACTTGGAGAGGCTGTTGTCTTCAAGTGTATACACCAGGCTGAGCCAGGCTGTCTGACCATGACTGTGGGAAGTGGGCAGGAAGGAACCCCCCACTGCTCCTCTCCCATCAGGCCTTCTCAAGGGAACAGCCATGTCCCAATTAAAGGATCATTTTGATTCTGCCTTTCCTAGTCACTGTCATTAAAGATGGCATTACCAGTGCAGTGATGAAAAAGGAGGCTTCCAAAGATGAAGGCGGCTCTAGATGATACACACTGATTAATAACATCCTAGAAAGTTGGCTTTTCTTACTTGGAGAAATTTTTAGAACTTGCGTTTTGTTTTTCCATGTGGGAGAAAATAAAATTTCCCTTTTCTGTCACTCAGTGCCCACCTCTTCTTCGAGGACGGGCTAATGAGAACAGAGTTCGCATATCTCTGCAGGCCTCACCTAGTCACCAGCGAAGCTTAATCAAATTTCCATTCACAGCTGCACATCGCTGCTTTAATAGTTTAGGTAGATGTGGCACTGATAAATCGTTGAGAGATGTTTGGAAAAATAAAAGTTTTTTTCTGTCACTTTCCTATGAAATAATTGTAAGTCTCTACAGTTTTCTGACCTGGGTGGTATAACAACATCTAATAACAACTAAGTGTTAGGAAGTTGGTATTTGTAGCTAATTTTCAAAGTTCTTTAACATACTCTCTTCCTCCTTTCAGCAAAATGATGAGACATTCAGGGTTGGTGTTATTTTCTCCATTTTGGGTTAAGACATTCAGGCTCCAAGAGGTTTAAAAAAAAAAAAAAAAAACTTTCCCAGGGTGGCATAGTTAGGACTGGCGATGGGAGAGGTCCTGGTCTTCCTCAGCATGGTGGGTGGAAAGGAGCACGTGATCTGATCGGCCTGGATGTGAATTCACACTGTGTCATCACATTAATTGAGTGATCCAGGGCACCTGGGTGGTTCTGTCATATGAGTGTCTGACTCTTGGTTTTGGCTCAGGTCATGATATCACAATTTTGTGAGTTCGAGCCCTGCATCTGGCTCTATGCTGACAGCTCAGCGCCTGCTTGGGATTCTCTCTCACCCTCTCTCTGGCCCTCCTGTGCTTGCACTGTCTCTCTCTTAAAATAAATAAATGAATTTTAAAAAAAAATTTAATCGAGTGATCTTTCACACCATTGAATTTCCCTGAGCCTATTTCTTTATAAAATATGTATCAGCTGTTCTGAAGACTAGCAGAAGTATATCAAGCACCTGACACAGTGCCCAGTCAGTAATATATCTGCGAGAATTTATCATCACCCCACTCTTTAATGTGATTTGTATTTAATATAATATCACCCCACTACATTAACCTAATGCAACAGGAGGTATTAAATATGCCAAAGTTTGTCTTCATCCTGTCTGCTTTTTTAGAAGTCTGTTTTAACTCTTTTATTATATAGATACTTTATCCTAGAAACATGCCAGTTTATCTTTTGAGATCTAGAAATATAAGTTAAGCAACAACATACACTAATTGGGAAGAGGTAGCCATGATCTGGGAGGAGTTCTGGGTTTTAATTCTGCTCTCTTGCTGATTAATTTTATAACCTTGGGCACTGTTACTATAACTTTTCTTACCTATGAAATCATACCTGGAAGAATACTTGGATATCATAGGGGTTATTATTTAAAAATGAATTATGTAATCAGATCTAGGAGCTGTTTTGTGCTTAGTGACTAGCCTAGTAAGACCTTTACTTCCTGCCCTGTACCCACACCTCAGCTGGGGATTAGATGAAGGATAGAGAGGGTATTTTTACTCTCTAGCATTTAGTAAATATTCTGTTTATCATCTTGGATTTGAACTAATTAAAGCAGTAATTTCTCTTTAGGTTTCATATTTATCTGATCATATACTCTGGGAATTTCCTTTTTAACCTAAAAACTCTCTGAATATATCTTCTCTATAAGGATACTCATCTTTCTTTTCTATTGGAGTGTTTATAAGTGATGTTTTAAAGCTACCAGACTGAGTAAACCTCTTATTAATACAGAATTTAATGATTGATGGTGAGGGGCACCTGGGTGGCTCAGTTGGTTAAGCGTCCGACTTCAGCTCACGGTCCATGAGTTCAAGCCCCCAATCAGGCTCTGTGCTGACAGTGTGGAGCCTGGAGCCTGCTTCAGATTCTGTCTTTTCCTCCTCCCTCCCCGACTCGTGCTTGGTCTCTCGGTCTCTCTCTCTCAAAAATGAATAAACATTTTAAAAAATTTATTAAAAAAATGATTGATGGTGAAAGTCATAACCTCACATATTTAAAATAGTGTGAAAGTTTATAGGACATTTATTTTAAAAGCCAGTAGAGTATGGACCACTACAAGTTCCCAGATGATTCACTACAATGGACTAAGCCAAGATAAAGAGTAAATGACTAAATTTTTTTATTTTGCATTTACAAAGTAAGAGACAGTAGTTGTAAATTGTCCTTTCTGTCGCATATTTCCATATCTCCTCAAATATTTGACTGTCAGCCATGTGTTAGCCACTATTGTAGGTACTGTGGAGGACACAATGGCTTGGATGGTAGCTGTCCTCAAGGAGCTTCTGGTCTGTTGGGAGTCTATTCAGTGAAGGTTAGGAGAAAGGATACCTATATGATGATGAGGTATAGATAAATTATGCCAGTTCCAAATACACGTATGTAGAGAGGACTGGTTTTAGGAAATCCTGTCTACAACTTCAGGATTTCAAATAAATTTCTGAATGTGTGAATGTTGTTATAATCAAAATTTAAACTTTCAAGAACGGTTTCCTCTTTATTTATGAAATTATGTATTTAGGAGAGTTTTTCTTGAAGAAACAAGACCATTTTTCCATTTTTCATTATCTGAATCTTACCACCTTTGTGAGAAAACTCTAAAACATTTATGCATTCTTTGTATTATTTTTTTTGTTAGATTTTTTTGCAGTTCTCTGGATTCCGCCAACTGTGTATCAGCGAAAGCAGGCGGTGAACCCCCAGAAAAAAGTGCTGTCACAGATGAAGAGGCCAGTGTAGCTGAACCAGATCATCAGGATGGCAAGAAGCTGGCTGGTCCGGATGGAGCATATAATTCAGATGATGAGGTTCCAGATGAAAGTTCTGTCACAGATGAAGAGGCCAGTGTAGCTGAACCAGAT
>NC_064813.1:7609236-7614270 GCF_023721935.1 Panthera uncia | reverse complement strand
ATGAAAGTTCTGTCACAGATGAAGAGGCCAGTGTAGCTGAACCAGATTGTCAGGATGGCAAGAAGCTGGCTGGTCCGGATGGAGCATATAATTCAGATGATGAGGTTCCAGATGAAAGTTCTATCGCAGATGAAGAGACCAGTGTAGATAAATCAGACTGTCAGGATGGCAAGAAGCTGGCTGGTCCAGATGGAGCATGTAATTCAGGTGATCAGGTTCCAGATAATGCAACTATGATTGCTGACGACTCTCTATGTTTGGAGACCAGCAAATTCACAAGGACCATCTCACCACCCACCCTGGGGACACTCAGAAATTGTTTTAGCTGGTCTGGAAGTCTCGGAGATTTTTCACGAACTTCAAGCCCCTCTCCAGGCGCAGCACTGCAGCAGTTCCGGAGAAGGACCGATCCCCTCACTGCGGCACCGGACCAGAGGGAAGCGTCTGCTGTGTCCCAGTTAAAGAGTGAGGAGTCCGGTGATGGAGCGCCTCCCGTGCGGGCAGCGGCTTGGTGTCCAAAGTCTCAAGGAAGCCCAGAACTGTCACCACACAATTTAAATGTGTCAAAACTGTCTCAGCCTTCTAGTAAGGATTCCGACTCAGAGGTAAGTCACATTATGAAGCCTTTGTTTTCAAATCCATACATAAGAGAAGATCTGGTATTAATCAGATCACTGGGGAAATTTTGCCTACGTTATGGAAATAATTGGCTGTCTTAACTTTTTTTTTTAAGTTTACTTTTTTATTTTGAGAGAGAGAATGCACGCAAGTGTGGGAAGGGCAGAGAGAGACAGAGAGAGAGAGTCCCAAGCAGACCCTGCACTGTCAGCACAGAGCTGGATGTGGGGCTCAATCTGAAAAACCGTGAGATCATGATGTGAGCTGAAATCGTGAGTCCGAGGCTTAACTGACCGAGCCACCCAGGCACCCCTGCTGTCTGAATTTTTTATTCTAGGTCTTACTGTGTAGAAACTTCACATTTTATTCATTGTAAGGACTTCTCTGTATGTTTAATACTTTAAACTCTTGTACATTCAATCTAACTCTATCTCCTGAGTTACTTACATACTGTGGAACAGTTAAGACGTAAGCAGAATGGTAACTTACAATACATTTAACATTTAATTCCTTAATATACTTTTGGATTCAAATAACATTTGAAACCTTATAAGTAAATGGCCTTATCAATTTGATGATGTTCATCTTAAGGTTTTAGTACTTAGAAATATATTTTCATTTACCCTTCTTAGTCCTGCTAAACTTCCCCTTTCTAACAAAACAAAATGGTAATGCATGTGATTTTGTCATTCTGTTTTAAGTTAATAAAAGCATCCTAACCATTTTTTCCCGTTTATGAAATATCTTTTAGTCTGACTTAAAGCTTCAAGTATGTACTGCTCATAAGATGCCGTGAGGTTGTAAAATGACATGACGACAGAATAGCTTCCTTTACATCTGAGTTACCTCAGATTTACCAATATAACATACTTCGTTTTATCTTCACCACCTGTAATTACCAAGTTATAAGAACAGTTATAGCCGCGGTACTACTTGAGAGAATTTTGATAATCCTCAATTTTGGAGTGTGTCTATCAGGATAGCTTGTATTTATCAAAAGGAAAATATTTTATTCAAGTTTCCAAAGGAAACTTGAGTTGTATTGGACTCAAAGTGAAGAAAAAAGCTAACTTACAATGTGAGAACAAATTGTTTTCATTTAGAGAAAGCTGAAATCAGTTAATATGTTGAATTCAAACTGTTCCCTGCGGTATTGGAGTGTGAAGACTAGGCCAGGCCACCCCTGGGCTGCCTTGGAGACGTGTGCTTTTCTTCTTCCTTTCATTTGCTTTGCCCTCAGTTCATCCATACTGGTCTACAACACTCTTTCTGTTTCTTTTAATATCCATTTTAGGGGCGCCTGGGTGGCTCATTTAGTTAAAGCATCTGACTCCGGCTCAGGTCGTGATCACATGGTTCGTGAGTTTGAGCCCCACATCAGGCTCTTTGCTGTCAGTGCAGAGCCCGCTTTGGATCCTCAGTCCCCCTCTCCCTCATCCTCCCCCGCTCACGCTCTCTTTCAAAAATAAACATTTGAAAACAATACAATAGGGGCGCCTGGGTGGCTCAGTCGGTTAAGCGTCAGACTTCGGCTCAGGTGATGATCTCGCGGTCCATGAGTTCGAGCCCCGCATCCGGCTCTGTGCTGACAGCTCAGAGCCTGGAGCCTGTTTCAGATTCTGTGTCTCCCTCTCTCTCTGACCCTCCCCCGTTCATGCTGTGTCCCTCTCTGTCTCAAAAATAAATAAACGTTAAAAAAAAAAACAACAATACTACAATCCTCCATTTTAACACCATCCTTTTCATTTTGTACTGCATACTGCATTTGCCCTTGGCCCCATTTGGGTGCCAACACAGTAGCTGTCTCTTGAACATCTTTCATGAAAACGTCATCTATTTATGAGACTACTCTTAGGTCTGCTGAGCTCTTTCAGGGCAAGTGCTTTCTCCTTTTTCAACAGACATCTTCCTGTTTCACTTTGTAATCTTTTAGCCATGTGTTGCTGAGAAGCATACCAGTTCACAGGCTGTGGGCTGGTCATGCTGATGAACTTTCCACATTTTTGTCTTCTAGCTAACCATTTTTTGTATTAATCAGTTATAGACACATGAACCCTCTTCTCCCTTCCTTCCCCACAAAAACAACTACCCACCTAAACTAGAAATGATTCATTAAGTCCTCTCTTGCCACCAGATGGAGTAAACTCCTGTTAGGATAAATGAATTGTTAATTCTCAAAGAATTAGAACACTAACAGTTAACATAAAATTACATAATCTTTCGTTGATTCAGAAAATGTGTCAGAAAGCCACAGTGCCATTGGGCTTCATCTTTAATATTAGTTTTTACCGTGTGGCTCTGAAGAAAATATTTCTGTATTGGGGCCTTCCATTGGTAGTTCACTGTGAAAAGCAACAATCTTAGATTCTGTGTGTATTGAGTTCACTGACCCTATTTGAGGTGAATTAACCTTATGACCTTACTCATGACCTTTAAGAAATGATTTGACGTCTGAAACTAATGTAATGTGTCAACTAAAAAAAAAAGAAGAAAGAAAAATAAGCAAATGATTTGTCCCTGAGTCACCACTACTGTTAACTATGAGCAAGGAATATTAGAGTTTCTGAAAATTACAGTCAAGTTAATGGAGTATTTTTCACTTTGGGATTATTTTTTAAGTATCTAATACTCTAAAGAATCCCAAAATAAATTGAAAAAAAAAAAAAAACCCTCTTGAAAAATGCAGAAATGTAAAGCATTCATTGTCCTTTTTTTATTTGAGTTTCGTGGGAATCCAGATTTTTCTGTTTAAAAGCAAAGCTTTATATGATGGGATAGGGCAGAGGTTAGATCTCAGTGGCATTGGGAAAAGTAACTGCATTTGACACAATATTACTCTACTTCTTGAAAGCAGATGCCTTTTTTTTTTCTTTAATGTTGAATGTGTTCCACAATTAAAGATTTGGCTGTACTGGTTCAGCTTTTTGTAGCTAGTAGTTCACAAAACCTATTAGCCGAGCTTGGGTAAGCAATGATACTACATCAGGAGACTTTTGTCTAATCAGAGTCAGCATTTTGACAGGCTCCTGAAAGGGTTAGAAAAAGTCTTCAAATTCAAATGTATCGTTTCTTTTATACAATTTACTTGAGGTAAAACATTTTGCTAGTTTGTTGAATACTGGTTAGTTGTCATAAAAAAATCCATAGTAAGAATCTTATTTTATTTTTTTATTGGGGAATCTAGGAATCTGACTGCAATAATAAGTCATTTGAGAATCAAGGTAATCTGGAATCCAAGCTACATTTATCTCAGTATTCAAGAAAAGTCACACTTCTAAAAAACAAGGTAAAACAAACATCTAATTTTTTTAAATTTCAGAAGCAGTATATGTTTATTACCAAAAAATGAGAAATATCAACAGAATTAAAAATGAAAATGCGTATATTTTAATTTACAGGAGAAATGTTTACTTTCAGTCCTTCTAGGGCCATGTTTATGCCTGATTGTAGGTGGTAAAGTTGTTGAAGAAACCCTTATCTTCTGGACTATAAAGCTCTTTTTCTCATGTGCTTCTACAGCTTTACTTATGATGACTGAGTAATAGCCATTGGATGAGTGTAGCCAACCCTCTATGTTTGTCATTTAACTAAACATTTTTTGCGGTAGCAGACAAGACTGCAACCAAGAACTTGTGGATAAATATTTACGTGCCGTTCTTGATTATTTCATAGGGATGAATTCTGTGGAGTGGTATTGCTAGTCTAAAGGCACCAGAATTAGAGCTTTGATATATATTGCCAAAAGACCTTCTAGAAACTGTATATCCGAGAAGCCAGGTTATTTTTTTTATCAAGATACATAAATATTTGCATGACTGCAAAGGGAAAGCTCATAAGCTAAAACATATTTTACGTATGAAGTGTTCTACCCATTAATATGAAAAATGCTAATTTCTAACTCAAAAATGTACAAGGGACATATATAGTACAAAAGAAAAAGTATAAATGGTTGGTTAACACATAAAAGCATGTTCAACCTCATTAGTAATCAAATAATGCAAATTAAAATAATGAAACATAATTTCTTACCGCTCAGATTTTCAAAAAATATTTTTAGTTGTACTCATTTTTATGAGACTATAGCGAGACAAATAAACATATTAATTGTGTATAAATTGCTCTGCCGTTTCAGGAAAGCAATTTGAATGAGTTTAAATAATTCAACCCAATTTAAATAATTCAAGTTCCAATTCTAGAACTTGTCTAAGGAAATCATGAGAGTTTAAGTACATGAACACTTGGGGCACCTGGGTGGCTCGTTGGTGAAGCGACCAACTCTTGATTTCGACTCAGGTCATGATCTCATCATTTGTGACTTTGAGCCTCAAGTCAGGCTCTGTATTGACAGCATGGAGCCTGATTGGGATATTCTCTCTCTCTCTCTCTCTCTCCCCCTCTCCCCCTCTCTCTCCCCCC